>NC_057798.1:21785089-21793116 GCF_018294505.1 Triticum aestivum | reverse complement strand
GCTTCCGGCATCCCGAGGTTTGCCGCCGCCTCGAATCCCGCGCCGCCGGTTTTCTTAAAAACCGGGTGGTTTCTCTTTGTGGTTTTTTTTTCGTTTTTTTAGATTCGTTTTATTTTAGTTTTTGGTTTTTTTCCAGTTTAGGTTAATTAGCGGACGTTCGTCCGTTAGTTTGTTTTAGCGAACGCTTTTCGTCAGATTCGTTTAATTAACGAACGTTCGTTCGTTAATCCGTTCGTTGTTTTTCTTTTTCTCGGATTTTCCGCGGTTATTTTCTGATCGCGATTTCTGATCCGATTTTCGTTTTAGTATAACTTTTCGCTCGTTTATCGGAATCAGGCGATTCAAGCACCTGGAGTTTCGTCTCGAAACCCTCTTTCCGGATAATCTACTTAAACAAGTTTTTGCTTCTATAAAATTTGAATTAGATCCAGATTAGTAAAACAAAGCTGTTTTCTTTCACCGTTTGACTTTCGTTGCTTCTTTTGATTTGATTCTTTTTGCAAACCGGAGTTCTTAAGTTGAACATTCTGGTTGGATCTTTTGTTCGAGTTTTACCTGTGCATTAGATGAGTACTTATTGTATGCTTGCTTGTTTGTTTGCGATAGAATACCCGGAGTGCGCCGCCTGTTACTTTGAGTCTCTAGGTTTCGTGGATCATCAGCAAGGCAAGTAACACTTGATCATACCTTTCTACTACCCAGTTTTTATGCATTAGATCTATCCTCAAACATTGCATGATTAGGATCTAATTAAATTGTGGGATGGGAAGTAGATGAGGTAGTACCTATTACCTGTTTTATTATCAAACCTTTGGGAGTTACTTCTACGTTTGCTTATTTTGCCATGCTATGATAGTAGACGTGGATTGGGTGAGTGAATATCCATGACAGATGTGAGATTGTTAATCAATGGTTTAGTTAAGGTGGCAACTTGAATACACATCTGGGTGGATTGAGGCACCTGTTTTCTAGCAGGACTTGCCTGTATTTCTTCAGACCGCCACCCAGGCTCAAAGGGATCATGAGATTATTCAAACTAGAAACTTACGTGTGCAGCCACAAGCCATTATGGGCTCTGGCATAGTTGACTAAGTTGTGCGAACTCTTACGGGTAGACTAGCAGATGTAGTGGAAAGTAGGTGTACCGGTCTACCCACATGTAAGGTGCTAGTGCGTCCGAAAGACTATGTCTCGGTCATCCGTTTCTCAAACATCATGTAGTGCGAGGAATCAAACGGAGGCGATCGAGTCTTGTGGGAAAAGTGCGCAAACCTCTGCAGAGTGTATAAACTAATCATGGTTAGCCGTGTCCCCGGTTATGGACGTTTTGAGTATCTAGTACTTGATTATCATGTGAATCTCATCATGTTACTTTAATTAATATTGTTGGGTTTTAATGAGTACTTTTAATTGGGATTGAGAATGCTGTCAACCATTCTCAATGTTTAACAACCACCATGATAGTTAAATAAATTTATTCCTTTGCAGTAGGGAAAAATTGGCTTTATGCAAAAACTGTAACCATAGAGCTTTACCACCAGCCAAATATGCATGTAGTATAGCCTATATCCATTGTTATTCTCTATGTGTTACATTGCCAGCATATTCCATGTGCTGACCCGTTTGCGGGCTGCAACGTTTCATGTTGCAGACTTTTCAGACGACGAGTAAGGTGCATTTAGGTCGTGGTTCTATACTCAGTGATGCCGTTGGAGTTGATGGACTCGCTTATCTTCCAAGCCTTCCGCTGTTATTGTTTTAGATGGCCTTAAGCCATATTTATTTCAATAAGTTCTCTTTTGAGACATTCGATGTAATAAGTGTGTGATTGCTACTCTTTTATAAATCCTCCAAGTACTGTGTGGTGTTAGCATTACTGATCCAGGGATGACACTGAGCACAGATCAGACTGTTTGAGGTCTGGTCGCTACAAGGTGGTATCAGAGCACACGCTGACTGTAGGACACGGCCACTAAGCTTAAGCCCTAGATCACTACTCTTTCTTCTCATTTCTGACTCCTCATATTTTCTATTCTTTAGGATGGCGGATGCAAGGATCAAGTTCGCGCAACCCGATGAGAATTCACCTTTTGGATGTCACTTGAAGGAAGCCGCTAGATACTTGAACATAGGAGTACCAAGCTTCACTGGGACTTTCAACGCCACTTTATCCAAAGAGGAGCGCTGGAGGATTCAAGTCTACATTCCAGGAAGGATGTTTGCACCAGTCACGGAGCCAATAGAGTTTACCTTTGATGTGCCAACATGGATCCTAGGAAAGAGCATGGCAGTCACATTGCCACGGGACGAATTGGAGAAGTTTACCACAATGATCTCAAGAATACTATCTACCAAATTTGTGGGCGCCGAGATGAGCATTGGGAGATGATCGCCACCAGGAGGGACAGATCAATCGCAGCTTGTATTCAGGAGTTAAACCAACACATCCGACGCCAGGAGAACCAGATGTGTGCAGATATGGAGGAGCTACAGAAGGCTATGACCAGGATCAAGGAGCTAGAAGCAGAACTGAAGGCTACACGTAAAGACTATATGGAAGAAATCGTCGCTCTAGTAAGACAGAACGGTGACCTTAAGGAGAAGATTGGAGTATTCATGGGAGGTTCAGCACCCAAAGGAGCAGAGGATGAACCTACATGTCTAGATAATTATATCATCATCGACGACACCGACTCAGATCCCGACGACAGCGATGATGACTACATTGATGAAGCTGGAGCAGATATCATGGAATCTGCATCGGAGCAGTTTTTCTAGATGACCACCATGACAGTAGTAGAATTTTCCACCATTTAACTAGTTTTAGTCCAAGCACTTTTGTAACGATAGTTAGACCGTTGTATGCCCTTGTTTGAATTGATTGGAATGATATTGTGTGTTTGTCTCATGTGCATATGGGTAGTGTATTCTCACTAGACCTCATTCTATTCTTAACTCTTCCCCTTAAACCCTCAGATGCCTCCCAGACGCGACCCCGAGTTTGTTTTCCCGCCAGAGATCACTCAGTTGATTCAGTAGCAGAATAGCTTGATTCAAACATTGGTACAGAACCAAGGCAACAACAACAACAACCCACCACCACCACCACCACCACCTGTTGACCATCTGGCACGTTTCTTAAGGTTGAATCCGCCGGTGTTTTCCAGTAGCACTGAGCCAATAGTAGCAGATGATTGGCTCCGTAAGATAGGGAGGGAGTTGACCACTGTAGGATGCACAGATGGAGAGAAGGTGAAGTTTGCAGCGCATCAGCTTGACGGACCCGCAGCAGCATGGTGGGAGAATTTTACAGCCACTTACCATGTAGACACTGTCACATGGAATCAGTTTCAACAAGCATTTCGTACTGCCCATGTTTCAGCAGGAGCTATGGCCATGAAGAAGCATGAGTTTCGCAACTTACGCCAAGGAGGACGGACAGTTGGCCAGTATGTGGATGATTTTAGTAAGCTGGCACGTTATGCCCCAAATGACGTTGCTACGGATGCAGCTAAGCAGGAGAAGTTTCTAGAAGGCCTGAATGATGAGCTGAGCATGCAATTAATGGTAGCCACTTTCAATAATTACCAGGAGTTAGTAGATCGTGCTCTTATGATTGAAGGGAAGCAGCAGCAGATTGATAATCGTAAGAGGAAGTATGCACAGGGGAAGTATAATTCTGGAGCTCAGCAGAAGCCACGCTTTACCCCAAAGTTAGGAGGACATTTTCAGCATACAAATGGAGGAGGCAGATCGCACAATCACAATGGCTCAAAGAATGGAAACGGGAATGGAGGAAGCAATGGACAAAGCCGCACCACCCCGTCAACACCATCCAAAGCAGACCTGAGCCATATCACCTGTTATAAGTGCCACAAGACAGGGCATTATGCAAATGATTGCCCAGAAGCCCAAAATGGAAATGGTAATGGAAGCTTAGGAAAGAAGCCGAACCCTTTCAACAGGGGGCAAGTGAACCACGTTACCGTGGAGGAGGTTGAAGCTCAGCCAGATGCAGTAATAGGTAAGTTTTTGGTTAAGGCATTTACTGCAGTTGTTCTTTTCGATACCGGTGCATCGCATTCATACATATCAAGGGGATTTGTGAATAAGTTTAGCCTGCCCACTAAGACTCTTAAGACACCCATGCTAGTAAGTTCACCGGGAGCTGAGTTTATGGTCAGTCAAGGATGCTTCCAGGTGCCGTTGAGTATAGGAAGGCATGTTTTCCCCACGGATTTGATTATATTGGAATCCCAAGGATTGGATGTAATTCTTGGCATGGATTGGCTGTCAATGTATGGAGGAAACATTGATTGCGCCAGTAAGACAATTTTGCTTACAACGCCAGAAGGGATAAGGATCAAGTATGTATCACGGCATGAGCCGAGGAGAGCACATGTAAATTCCTTATCAGGAGTTGTGCAGGAGGAAGTACCAGTGGTAAGGGATTTCCCCGATGTATTTCCAGAAGAGTTGTCAGGCATGCCACCAGATAGAGACATTGAGTTCTTAATTGAGCTACTGCCAGGCACTGGACCTATATCCAAGAGACCATACAGGATGCCAGCCCAAGATTTGGAGGAAATTAAGAAACAGATTAAGGAGTTGTTGGATAAAGGTTTTATTCGCCCAAGTTCTTCGCCTTGGGGATCGCCAGTACTTCTAGTGGAGAAGAAGGATGGATCGTTAAGAATGGTTGTTGATTATCGCGGATTGAATGAAGTAACAATCAAGAACAAGTACCCACTGCCAATGATCAATGATCTGTTTGATCGGTTACAAGGAGCTAAGGTGTTTTCCAAGATCGATTTGCGATCAGGGTACCATCAGTTGAAGATTCGGGAGCAAGATATACTGAAGACGGCTTTTACCACCAGGTATGGGCTGTATGAGTATACCGTTATGTCATTTGGTCTGACTAACGCCCCAGCCTATTTTATGAACATGATGAACAAAGTGTTTATGGAGTTTTTGGATAAGTTCGTCGTAGTGTTCATTGATGATATTCTGGTTTACTCGAAGAATGAAGAGGAACACAAGGAGCACTTGCGATTAGTACTCGAGAAGCTCAGGGAACATCAGCTATACACCAAGTTCAGCATGTGTGAGTTTTGGTTGAAGGAAGTTGGATTTCTCGGACATGTTATATCCGGAGAAGGTATCGTAGTAGACCCCACTAAAGTAGTCACTGTGACAAACTGGGAAGCACCAACCACAGTTGGAGAGATCAGCAGTTTCCTTGGACTCGCAGGATACTACCGAAGATTCATTGAAAAATTCTCGAAGATTGCCAAGCATGTGACAGAATTGCTGAAGAAGGATACTAAGTTCATTTGGACTGAGGAGTGTGAGGCTAGTTTCCAAGAGTTGAAGAAACGTTTGGTTACCTCACCAGTGTTGATTCTGCCAGATCAGACTAAGGATTATGAAGTGTATTGCGACGCTTCACGTAGAGGACTTGGAGCAGTGCTTATGCAGGAGGGTAGAGTTGTTTCGTATGCTTCACAACAGCTTAAGCCCCATGAGTTGAATTATGCTACTCATGATTTGGAGTTAGCAGCCGTAGTGCATGCGCTGAAAACGTGGAGACATTTTCTCATTGGAAATCATTGTGAGGTGTACATGGATCACAAGAGTTTGAAGTACATCTTCACGCAGAAGGAGTTAAATCTGAGGCAGAGGAGATGGTTGGAACATATTAAGGATTATGATATGAGATTGCATTATCACCCCGGAAAGGCTAACGTTGCAGCAGACGCGTTGAGCCGCAAGAGCCATGTCAATACTCTAATGATGGGAGAAATACCCAAGGAGTTAGCCGAGGACCTTCGAGAGCTATGTTTGGAGATAGTTCCGAGAGGCTATGTAGCAGCATTGGAGATTCAGTCTACGTTGATGTATAAAATCAGAGAAGCTCAAAAGGCAGATACGAAAGTTGCCACGATTATGGAACGGATGAGCAAGGGGAAGGCTAAGGGATTTCGTGAGGATGAGCACAATACCTTATGGTTTGAGGACCGTGTTTATGTGCCAAATGACCCGGAGATCAGGAAGTTGATTCTGCAAGAGGCACATGATTCACCATATTCGATCCACCCCGGGAATACAAAGATGTATTTGGATTTGAAGGAAACATTCTGGTGGACCGGAATGAAGAAGGATATCGCAGAGTATGTAGCAGTATGTGATGTATGTCAGAGGGTGAAGGCAGAACATCAGAAGCCAGCTGGATTGTTGCAGCCATTGCCTATACCCGAATGGAAGTGGGATAAACTAGGCATGGATTTCATCACGGGATTGCCCAGGACTCGTTCAGGCTATGACTCGATTTGGGTTGTAGTTGATCGTTTGATGAAGGTAGCTCATTTCATCCCAGTAAAGACTACCTACAGCAGTGCCAAATTGGCTAAGATATACATGACGAGGATTGTATGTTTGCATGGAGTTCCGAGGAGTATCGTATCAGATAGAGGAACCCAATTCACCTCGAAGTTCTGGAAGCAGTTGCACGAAACATTGGGAACCAGACTGGAGTTTAGCACAGCTTTCCACCCACAGACAGATGGACAGACCAAGAGAGTCAATCAGATTTTGGAGGATATGCTTAGAGCTTGTGTTTTGGATTATGGATCAAGTTGGGATGACAACTTGCCATACGCGGAGTTTTCTTACAACAATAGTTACCAATCTAGCTTGAAGATGGCCCCTTTCGAAGCCTTGTACGGAAGGAGGTGCAGAACCCCGTGTTGTGGGATGAGGTTGGAGACCGTCAGTTGTTTGGACCAGATTTGATTAAGGAGTCTGAACAGAAAGTAAAGTTGATTCGCGACAGGCTCAAGGTAGCTCAGTCAAGGCAGAAGAGCTATGCAGATTCGAAACGCAAGGACACAGAATACAAAGTCGGAGACAGAGTTTATCTTCGAGTATCTCCACTTCGAGGAGTTAAGCGTTTTGGAGTTAAAGGAAAGTTAGCGCCACGTTTTGTGGGGCCATACAAGGTTTTGGAACGCATGGGAGAAGTAGCATACAAGTTGGAATTACCTGAGGTTTGTCAGGAGTTCACGATGTGTTCCATGTTTCACTGTTGAAGAAGTGTCATGCAGAGATGGCTGATATACCACTGAGAGATACAGTGCCATTGGAAACGATTTAGTTGAAAGAAGATCTGACCTATGAAGAGAAACCTGTTAAGATTTTGGATTATGCCAGCAGAGTTACCCGCAGCAAAGTTATCAAGTTTTGCAAAGTTCAGTGGAGCCACCACACCGAGGAGGAAGCTACCTGGGAGCGAGAGGAAGATCTGCTCAAGGACCACCCTCACCTATTTGCTAACCAACCCGAATCTCGAGGGTGAGATTCATCTTTAAGGGGGGTAGGTTTGTAACATCCCAAATTTTCAATTTGGAATGTTATACATAGATCATCATTGCATATCATATTTTTATTGCATTGTTGGCTCGATCCTAGAAATTCTACGCAACTCAAGGACCCACAGAGAGAGTTGGGGATTTCGTTATTTTCTTATTTGAGTATTTCTCAAATTTTGAAAATAGGATCATTGATTTTATTTATTTTATCTTCAATTATTTCTACTACCAAAAATTCAGAGAGGGAAAAAATGACTTTCCCAAAATAAATAAATAATGAAGATTTAATAAAAAATTAAATAAGATTTATTTTGGAGTTTTTCGCCTTTTTATTTGAATTTAGGAAAAATGCGCGTTTTTCAAAATTGCATTTAGGCCTCAAATAAATGTTCATCTAGTTCGGCTTGATTTTAGAAGCCGGGGAAAATTTATTTCGGGATTTTTGGAGTCCGTTTAGTATTTCTTTTTATTTTTCTACCGAGCGTAATGATTTAAAAAAAACGAGCGCACTGACTCCGGGCCGTACCCGAGCGGGACTCCGCTCGGGCGCGCTTTATAAAGCGCAGGACCCCGCCCCGCCAGCCCGCCAGCTCGCCCCGCCCCGCCAGCCCGTTTCTCCGCCCCGACCCACACCCGCGCAAACCCTAACCCTAGCCG
>NC_057798.1:21744303-21784593 GCF_018294505.1 Triticum aestivum | reverse complement strand
CGCTAGCCGCTGCTGCCGCCGCCGCCGCCGCCTCGTCGGAGCCGCCGCCCCGCCGCCCGCATCCCGAGGTTCGCCACCGCCTCGAATCGCGCGCCGCTGGTTTTCTTAAAAACCGGGCGGTTTTTCTTTGCGGTTTTTTCGGTTTTTTTAGATTCGTTTTATTTTAGTTTTCGGTTTTTTTTCCGGTTTAGGTTAATTAGCGGACGTTCGTCCGTTAGTTTGTTTTAGCAAACTCTTTTCGTCAGATTCGTTTAATTCACGAACGTTCGTTCGTTAATCCGTTCGTCGTTTTCCTTTTTCTCGGATTTTCCGCGGTTATTTTCTGATCGCGATTTCTGATCCGATTTTCATTTTAGTATAACTTTTCGCTCGTTTATCGGAATCAGGCGATTCAAGTGCCTGGAGTTTTGTCTCGAAACCCTCTTTTCGAATAATCTACTTAAACAAGTTTTTTCTTTTGTAAAATTTGACTTAGATCCAGATTAGTAAAATGAAGCTGTTTTCTTTCGCCGTTTGACTTTTGTTGCTTCTTTTGATTTGATTCTTTTTGCAAACCGGAGTTCTTAAGTTGAACATTCTGGTTGGATCTTTTGTTCGAGTTTTACCTGTGCATTAGATGAGTACTTATTGTATGCTTGCTTGTTTGTCTGCGATAGAATACCCGGAGTGCGCCGCCTGTTACTTCGAGTCTCTAGGTTTCGCGGATCATCAGCAAGGCAAGTAACACTTGATCATACCTTTCTACTACCCAGTTTTTATGCATTAGATCTATCCTCAAACATTGCATGATTAGGATCTAATTAAATTGTGGGATGGGAAGTAGATGAGGTAGTACCTATTACCTGTTTTATTATCAAACCTTTGGGAGTTACTTCTACGTTTGCTTATTATGCCATGCTATGATAGTAGACGTGGATTGGGTGAGTGAATATCCATGATAGATGTGAGATTGTTAATCAATGGTTTAGTTAAGGTGGCAACTTGAATACACATCTGGGTGGATTGAGGCACCTGTTTTCTAGCAGGACTTGCCTGTATTTCTTCAGACCGCCACCCAGGCTCAAAGGGATCATGATATTATTCAAACTAGAAACTTACGTGTGCAGCCACAAGCCATTATGGGCTCTGGCATAGTTGACTAAGTTGTGCGAACTCTTACGGGTAAACTAGCAGATGTAGGGGAAAGTAGGTGTACCGGTCTACCCACATGTAAGGTGCTAGTGCTTCCGAAAGACTATGTCTCGGTCATCCGTTTCTCAAACATCATGTAGTGCGAGGAATCAAACGGAGGCGGCCGAGTCTTGTGGGAAAAGTGCGCAAACCTCTGCAGAGTGTATAAACTAATCATGGTTAGCCGTGTCCCCGGTCATGGACGTTTTGAGTATCTAGTACTTGATTATCATGTGAATCTCATCATGTTACTTTAATTAATATTGTTGGGTTTTAATGAGTACTTTTAATTGGGATTGAGAATGCTGTCAACCATTCTCAATGTTTAACAACCACCATGATAGTTAAATAAATTTATTCCTTTGCAGTAGGGAAAAATTGGCTTTATGCAAAAACTGTAACCATAGAGCTTTACCACCAGCCAAATATGCATGTAGTATAGCTGAGGGAGTCCTGGACTAGGGGGTGTCCGGACAGCCGGACTATCATCGTCCGCCGGACTCCAAGACTACGAAGATACAAGATTGAAGACTCCGTCCTGTGTCCGGATGGGACTTTCCTTGGCGTGGAAGGCAAGCTTGGCAATACGGGTATGTAGATCTCCTACCATTGTAACCGACTCTGTATAACCCTAGCCTCCTCCGGTGTCTATATAAACCGGAGGGCTTTAGTCCGTAGGACACAACATACATTACAACAATCATACCATAGGCTAGCTTTAGGGTTTAGCCTCCTTGATCTCGTGGTAGATCCACTCTTCTACTACCCATATCATCAATATTAATCAAGCAGGATGTAGGGTTTTACCTCCATCGAGAGGGCCAGAACCTGGGTAAAACATCGTGTCCCTTGTCTCCTGTTACCATCCGCCTAGACACACAGTTCGGGACCCCCTACCCCAGATCCGCCGGTTTTGACACCGACATTGGTGCTTTCATTGAGAGTTCCTCTGTGTCGTCGCCGATAGGAAGGATGCCTCCACCCATCTTCAAAGATGGTATTTTTGCCAAAGGGGCCTTGGCCACCGGCCAAACTATCCGGCTAGGCGGTTTTCTTATGACCGCCTGTCCGGCCACTGCTTCGACAATGACTTCCCAAATCGTCAAAAGCAATCTACACGTCAACTCGGAATTTGCCGAGCGGCTGGATCCAATGGAGCTCTCATCTATCAACGAGCTCTTGGATCGCATCGCAGCCCTGGCAGTCGCTACAGACTACAATCAGATTGGGCTTAAAACCGATCTGAGAGAGATTAACTCTCCCCATGCCACCCAGCACGTCGCAGTGGTAGAGGAACAATTCGGCGACTCTTCGCCTATATTGAAAACTAGTCACGTCCAGATTCCCGAACCCTCCATGCCAGATTTCCGCGAAGGGACGGACTTTGATCGAGCATTGAACTTAAAATCATGCATCGTTCCGGACTCGCTGGATCGTGTCCAGCAACCCAAGCTTCCGAATTCGGAAACTCCTCGGCCTTTAAGCCCCAATATGGGCAGGGATCCGGATTTTAGTCCACCCCTCCGCCCAGACATATGCGATCTATCTCTAATACGGCAAGAGCCCGCTGAAACAGTACATCACTACTGGGCCAGATTCCTCCTGGTTATGGACAGGATAAAGGACTGCCGAGAGGAAAACGCAATCAAAATCTTTTGCAATAATTGCAGGGACAAGGGAATATTGAATGCCATCGGCCGTCGTAAAATTACACGCTTCACCGATCTGGCGTCCATAGTACGAAAGTACTGTGCGATGGAGAGTTCCCGGAAAACCGAAAACCAATTTTGGGATAATCCGGCCCCGAATACAACCCCAGTCCGCAACAAAAGGGTGCACCATACTCAGGCCCCGGATGCAAAAACCAAAAAGCAAAAGCCCCATAAAGGGCACAAAACCGTACTGGAGGGATGGCTCGAAGGACCCTGTAAGCTTCACAGCACAAACGGAACCGTCCCAACACATAGCCTTCGAGCATGTTGGATATTACGGCAGGTGGACAAAAATGGCGAGGAGCTTCTAGCCCCGGAAAACCACTCCAACAATATTGGTACGGTATCAACAGTCTTCGGGACCTTCGCATCAAACAATATGCGAAAACGAACAATCCGCGGCCTCGCCGAAGTCTACCAAGTAGCAGCAGCGAATCCATTGAGCAACACAGCTATCACCTTCAACGCCAGCGACGAACCTAAATTCCGAACAGCCCGAGCACCAGCCGCACGGGTGCTTAGTCCCATAGTGGACGGCTTTCGACTAACAAAGGTCCTCATGGATGGCGGCAGCGGACTAAACCTCATCTATGAGGAAACTCTTCAAAAAATGGAAATCGATTGGAGCCGTATTGAGCGAAGCAGCACAACCTTCAGAGGAATAATCCCTAGCCGGGAAGCACGCTGCACCGGAAAAATCACACTCGATGTGGTGTTCGGCTCGCCGGACAATTACAGATCCGAAGAAGTCACGTTCCAAGTGGCCCCGTTCAACAGCGGATATCACGCTATATTAGGACGAGAGGCATTCACAATTTTTCAAGTCGTACCCCATTACGGGTATATGAAGCTCAAAATGCCTGGGCCCGGTGGAATAATCACTCTCGCTAGTGATCCGGACATAGCACTCCGCGCCGAAAACAAGACAGCCGCACTAGCCCTGGAGGCACTATCCGAGGCCCTAGCGGCAGAAGAACTCACCGCGCTGCGCTCTACGGTAAACAGGGACGATGTGATACTTGATAAAAGATCCAAGTCCACCTCCTTCAAACCAGCAGATGAAATAGTGAAATTCTAGGTCCATCCAACGGACCCAACAAAGACGGCCTCCATTGGGGCACAATTAAACCCCGAGGTAGACGCCGCACTGCCCGAATTCCTTCGGGAAAATTGGGACATTTTCGCCTGGCATCCTTCGGACATGCCTGGAATCCCACACAGACTGGCAGAACATAGCCTAAACATCCTAAAAGGATTCAAGCCGGTCAAACAGGCTCTTCGACGATTCTCCGAACCCAAAAGACAGGCAATGGGAGAAGAGCTAGCCAAACTATTGGAAGCCGGATTCATTAGAGATATTAAACATCCGGATTGGCTAGCAAATCTGGTAATGGTACCAAAGAAGGACAAATCCTGGCGCCTATGCATCGATTTTAAAGACCTCAACAAGGCTTGCCCAAAGGATCCCTTCCCCCTCCCCCGCATCGACCAAATTATCGATGCTACCGCAGGGCACGATTCATTGTGCTTCCTCGACGCATACTCTGGCTACCATCAAATCAAGATGGCGGAAGCAGACCAAGCCGCAACGGCATTCATCACTCCATATGGACCATTCTGCTTCAACACGATGCCCTTTGGACTTAAAAATGCCGGCGCAACATACCAGCGCATGATTCAAACATGTCTGGCTACCCAGATCGGCAAAACAGTCGAGGCATACATAGACGACGTAGTCGTCAAAACAAAACACGTCGAAACTCTAGTAGACGATTTGAGGCTCACATTCGACAACCTCAGAGCATATGACATCAAGCTGAATCCGGAAAAATGCGTTTTCGGCGTACCAGCCGGAAAGCTGTTGGGTGTCGGTGTCAAAACCGGCGGATCTCGGGTAGGGGGTCCCGAACTGTGCGTCTAGGCGGATGATAACAGGAGACGAGGGACACGATGTTTTACCCAGGTTCGGGCCCTCTCGATGGAGGTAAAACCCTGCTTGATTAATATTGATGATATGGGTAGTACAAGAGTGGATCTACCACGAGATCAAGGAGGCTAAACCCTAGAAGCTAGCCTATGGTATGATTGTTGTAATGTATGTTGTCCTACGGACTAAAGCCCTCCGGTTTATATAGACACCGGAGGAGGCTAGGGTTACACAGAGTCGGTTACAATGGTAGGAGATCTACATATCCGTATCGCCAAGCTTGCCTTCCACACCAATGAAAGTCCCATCCGGACACGGGACGGAGTCTTCAATCTTGTATCTTCGTAGTCTTGGAGTCCGGCGGACGATGATAGTCCGGCTGTCCGGACACCCCCTAGTCCAGGACTCCCTCAGTAGCCCCTGAACCAGGCTTCAATGACGATAAGTCCGGCGCGCATAATGTTCGGCATTGCAAGGCGGGTTCCTCCCTTGAATAATCCGGAGAAGATCATGAACACCAGGATAGTGTTCGGCTCTGCAAAACAAATTCCACATTCCACCGTAGAGAGAATAAAATGTACACTAGTTCAATCCGCTGACGTATTATGTGGCGTGACATCACACCGCTACCAAGCCACTGTTTGAATCGTTTTTTACTATACCACCTCAGCACGTTTAGCGAAGCGGTTTCCTTGGCACGTCTTGTCGAAGCAGAGATCGTGTAACCCTTATTCCGGGATTCTCATCAATACGTGCGTGGGTTACCCAACCATTCCCGTCGCCACGCCTCCTCTATCGAAGGTGAATCCCAAACGGTCACGGAGACGGCTCTTGGTATTTTTCCCCTTTATAAGAGGACCAAGGCTCGTCCTTGTTCTTCAATCTCGCATCGAATCTCCTCCTCGCTCCCAGTTCCAACACCCAGAGCCTCAGATTCGAGCGCTTCGGATCCTCAACCATGTCCGGCTCCGACCTCCAGGGCCTGACGGAGGAGGACATATTGAAGTTAAGTGAGGCCAAGTACCTGGCCTACGAGGTTTCGCATAGGTTGCCTGCCCAAGGGCAGGCCGTGCCCGCCCCCGAGCCCGGCGAATACATCGTCTTCGTATCCCACCTCCGTCGGGGTTTAGGCTTCCCGACGGACCCCTTCGTGAGAGGGCTCATGTTCTACTACGGTCTGGATTTTCACGACTTGGCTCCGGAGTCCATCCTCCATATCTCCGCATTCATTATCGTCTGTGAAGCCTTCCTCCGTGTCACTCCCCACTTCGGCCTGTGGCTGAAGACCTTCAATGTGAAGCCGAATATGATCGGGGGGCGTCAAGCGGAGTGCGGCGGGGCGGCCATAAGCAAAAAGGCCGATGCCCCGTGGCCCGAAGGTTCCTTCCAAGAGGAACTCGGACTGTGGCAGCAGGAGTGGTTCTATATCACCGCTCCAAAGGGCAGCAAGCGAAAGCCGCCGCCTTCATTCCGCCCGGGACCTCCACGCCAACTGATGTCGTGGGTCAACCAAGGGCTCAATTGGGGGCCGCCCGAAGACGTGCCCTCACTGCAGGGCCGAATTCGAGACCTCCAAGCGAGGGAGATCAATCTGGTCGTGGTGATGCAGGTTATGCTAATCAGGCATCTTCTGCCCTGCAAACGCCGTCCTCTCCGTCTATGGGAGTTCAACCCGGAGGGACCTCGGATTCTCCAACACTTCATGGGCGCAATACCCATGGAGATGTACAAGTTGTTCTTCGGACCGCGGGTGGCATGTCCAGAATTAGCTGAGGACGCAGGCCTAAGCCGCAATCGCCCGGATACTCAGGTAAATAGCTCAGAGTCCGGACGTTCTGTTTATCTGCTTTTCTAGAGTTCGCCTCCTGACCCATTACTCTTCACAGGAGTAGGTGGCGCGATCAAGGCTGATAAGGTGTCCGGCCCCCCTCCCAGAGACCGCACTGGAGCCCGTGCTGGTCAGAATGTTGGAGGCCGCGCCCACAGAAGGGAGCGAAGGGGAAAATAGAGGAGCTAATATTTCGCCCAAAGGGGCGTCTGAAGAGGGGGGATTAAAAACCCCTCCCTCCAAGGGGAGAAGAGGACTGCCTCCAAAGATCCGGAGGCCAAAGACCCTAAGCGGGGGAAGAGATCTTCGCCGGGGGGTCCGGCGTCCGGGGAGAATCCGGACGCACAATCATCGCCAAAGGATCAGCCCTCCAGCGAGCCGTGAGTATGAAAAGGGGGAGTTAATTAGTAAGGAAATACCTCCATTTGTGCTTCTGTGGGTGACCGAAATATTTATCTTGCAGGTCGGATCTGCAGCCTTCTCAGATGAGTTCATCTTCTGGGGACCTTCTTCCGGAGATGATGGAGAGCGAAACGCCTCCGTCTGTGTCGCCGCGCGGGAGGGCGAGCACCTATGGGGCAGGGCCCCTTTTTAGTCCGGCAAGGGGGCGGAGGGCTCACGAAGAGCAGATCGAGGCGAGAGCGCGCGGGGGATTTTTACCCAGCTTCGGAGCTCTCCGGAGAGATAAAACTCCTACTGCTGCTTTGTGTTTCTGTATTGTTCTTGCTTGAGAGCGTGGGTGTCCTCTAGTTTCGAATGAGTCAACCCTCTCCTAGTCTTGAATGAGCCGAACCTCCCGAACCCTCCCTACGTTGCACACGGGCCTCCTTTTATATGCTCAAGGGGTTACCCACAGGTGGCAACGGAGGGGAAGGGCAAAAATGGAAGAGTGGTGGTTGGTACAGCTACCTGTACAGTGTTATCATACCTAACCCTGGTGGCACGGGACAAGGGCATTAATTGCCCGTCTGTGTCGCCTAAACAGTGCCGAAAGGGACTGCTAGGGACGCCACCGTTTGCCATGATGGTTATCTTGCCAGCGCCTGCTTGCCACCTCGCACTCCTAGCTGCACAGCCTCCTGCCACGTGAGCTTGGGAAGGTCCCAGAGCGACACGTTGGCAGGTGTGCTGGAGCGCGGGCGCGAAGTGGGGGCTTCCCACGGCAAGCTCCTTGCCGCGGTCGTCGTCTTGACGTGTTCGGGAGCTTGTCGCTCACCGAGTCTTGCCGGGGCGCGCGGTGCGTCGCGGCAAGTTTTCTTGGAATGCCTTGAATGGCCTTCCCGGCAAGCTCCTCTTGCCGGGGTCTTCTTCTTCCCGGCCAGCTTCTCTTGCCGGGGCCTTGGTTGTCCTTCCCGACAAGCTCCTCTTGTCGGGGCCTTGGTTTGAGTACTTTGTTCTTGAATGGCGTCAAAGTAGCGGCGGAGGATCTTGGCGGACGCCTGACAAGCCTTGCCGCGGGGCGCTGCGACTGCCCGTGCACAAGTTCGAGATACTAAGGTACCCCTACTTTAGTACACCGACAGGAGCCCCCGGGCCTGGGCCATACACGGTGCCGAGAGCTGTTGGGCCAGGCCCAAAACAGTGCACGGGCACGCGCGGCCTAGGCCACACCGCATATCTTTCCGCTTCCACCGCGCACGCCCAGAATGGCACGCATCAAACGCGGCGTCGTGGGTGACATGGGCGGCGTGTGCAGGGCTGAGCCCCGTGAGCATGCGTCAAGCCATGATGAAGGGGACGGCTCACGCCCTCCTACCTAAACGGAGGTAGGCGTGGGGGCGTGATGCATTTACTGGACGGGGCCAGTGCGCGGTCTTCGAGGTATCCACTCCCACGATCACGGGGTGGGGCGATGCCGCCTCACCCGTCGCCTCGGCTCTGCATCCCCGCCACGCGGCTCCCATGCGCTTGGGGTCACGGACGGTGAAAGTGAGAATCTGGGCCGTTGCGAGTAGAGGCAGCGGTTCGGCCCTGACTCCCTGCTTTTCCCGTGCCTTGATTCGCTGAGCGGGGCGGCCGAGCCCCCACCTCGCTCCTTTATAAAGAGCGGGACGGGAGCACAGAAGCCCACACTCTCTCATCTCCTCCTTTCTTCAGCTTCTGCTCCCCTTTCTCCCATTCGCCATGGAGAAAGGGAACCCTGGCCCTTCATCGGTGGCGGCGAGGGTCGCCGCCAGACAGCGCACCTCTCCCTCTCTCGCACCCTTGGTGGGAGAGCCGGCCACAAGGGGAAGAGGGAGGGGGCGAGGTCGCGGACGAGGTCCAGGACGAGGTCGAGGCGCTCGGGGAAGAGGCGGACGGGGCGGCGCGCCAGCTTCGCCTCCGCCGGCGGTTCCTCCCCCCACGGCGGTCCACATAGGGGACAATCCTTGCGAGTTCTTCGTCAGGCTGCGCCGGGCGCCTCGTCGTCGCCTTCGGCTTCCAACTCCATTCGCGAGCGCGATGGAATCGGACCCGCCCGAGACGCTGAGACTGCAGATGAGGGGCTGTGGGATCAGCGGCACGCGAGTCCGCGCTGTATTCCCAGCCCCCAATGTGATGTATCTCGATCGAGGGTGGAAGACGTTCGCCCGCATCCACAGCCTGATGGAGGGGTTCACCCTCCATTTTAAGTTGATGGAGGGCGATCTCCTCTCCGTCAAGGTCTTCGGGTGCTTCGGCACTCGGGCGAAGTGCTGCGTGGACAGCTCCTCCGATAGCGAAGGCTCTCCCTCGAGCGAGAGTGACGAGGAGGGGAGCGACAGCGACGACGAGGGTAGCGGGCGGCGGGATGGCGGGTCCGACTAGGTGTCGGGCGCCGCTTTGCGCGGCACCGGCGACCCCATCATCCGTGTCGCCGGCTCCTTGAACTCCCCGGGGTCGTCTCCTTGAGCGGCTGGCGTAGGGAGGCTGCGGAAGGGGAAGAGGGCTGGCGACAAGGCCGTCAGGTCGGAGTACGAGGGCGTGGTGCCCTCGACAGCGTGCTGACGTCCTGCCGCCCCGTCTTCGAGCCCCGCTTCCAGCACCGCCATCACCGTCCCGCCTCCGGACAGCCCCCGGGCTGTTCTCTTGGTGTCTTCTGGCACCCGTAGCTCGCCTAGGCGCTCCTTTTGCCCTTCTCGCCTCCTTGACCTATCTCCTGAAGAGAGGGACAGGAAAGGCATTACGGGCATCTTATCTTTTTAATTTGTAAGCCTTCGGGCCTTAGCTGCATCTAAAGCTTGTAATCCCCTCTTTCATGTTTTTCATCCTTTATGGACTGTACCTGAGTGGGATGTTTTTTAATGAAAAAGGGGTTGCTTGCCGGGTTATTTGTCTTGCGGGTTAAACCCACGCCAAGGAGCAAATCCTTGGTATCCCTCGGACAGACAGTTCGCCTCTCGGCAGCAGGCCCTGCCGCCTTCCCACCTTGCTCGACCTTTCTCACGCCTTTGACGGAGGCGGGAACGAGGTGGGTGCGGCCTCCTCGTTTCATCCCTCTGCTGCTGCGACTACGACCAAACTTGGCCCCGGGAACGGGCTCCAGGGCCTAGAGTTGAGGGAGCACGGCAGTTTTTGGGAAGAAACGCGGTTTCGCATTCCCCAGTCCATAAAAGGATGCATGAAGAGGGACGAAAGACTTATCTGATATTGCAGCCCCCGGCAACTCTGGCTTGCCGCGGGCGAATCTTGGCACTCGCAGCCCCCAGCGATTCTGGCTTGCCGGGGCCTAGGTGCCGGCGCGCCCTTCTTCTCCTTTTCGTTCTCAAGTGGTCTGGCCAGGATGTGCGAGCCCTGCGAACGAAGGAAAAGCAAAAGGACGGACTCTCGACCTCTAAGCTAAGGGTTAGCTGCTGTTAGGCACTATCAACCCTAACCAAGGACGAGACTCGACCTAGCATGCATGCTATAACCCCGGGGTATCAGCACTTCATTTACTTGTGCTCAGGGTCTGCGCCTGGCTCTGTACAAAGGGTTACATGCAACAGCGGCAAGGCTTGTACAGAAAGGTGGTTGCCGGACAGGGTCCGACAACTGCGCCTTACGGATAAAACTTACAAAGATGCTCTATGTTCCAGGAGTTGCTCACCGGAAAGCCATCTTCGGTCTCAAGGCAGACAGCGCCAGGCCTAGTGACTCGTTTCACCCGATAAGGGCCTTCCCACTTTGGCGTCAACTTGTTGGAATTCCTGGCGGATTGAACGCGCCGAAGAACAAGGTCGCCTTCCTCAAAGCTTCTGGCTTTAACTTCGCGGCTGTGGTAGCAGCACAAAGCTTGCTGGTAGCGAGCAGCTCATACAGCAGCCTGAAGACGATCTTCCTCGAGGAGCAGCGCGTCATCTTGGCGCAGCTGCTCTTGCTCAAGCTCATCATAAGCGAGCACTCGAGGCGATCCGTATACGAGTTCCGTGGGGATAACTGCTTTTGCTCCATATACTAGAGCAAAAGGTGTCTGGCCAGTGGCTCGATTTGGCGTCGTTCTGATCGACCAAAGAACCACCGGCATCTCCTCGATCCAATTTCTTCCGCACTTGTGCAGCCTGTCGAAAGTTCTGGTCTTGAGCCCGCGCAGCACTTCAGCGTTTGCCCTCTCCGCTTGACCATTGCTTCTCGGGTGAGCAACAGAAGCGAAGCAGATCTTGGCGCCAAGATCTTGGACGTACTGCATGAAGGTGCGGCTTGTGAATTGTGTGCCACTCGGTGATGATCCTGTTAGGGATTCCGAAACGGCAAACAATTGACCGGAAGAACTTGACTGCTGACTGTGCGGTCACCTTCCTCACTGCTTCCACTTCAGGCCACTTTGTGAACTTGTCGATTGCGACGTACAAGTACTCAAAGCCCCCGACAGCTCGGGGAAAGGGGCCGAGGATGTCGAGCCCCCAGACTGAAAATGGCCAGGATAAAGGGATTGTTTGGAGAGCTTGAGCTGGCTAATGCATTTGCTTGGAGTGGAACTGGCACGCTTCACACTTGGTTACTTGTGCAGTTGCATCCTGGAGGGCTGTCGGCCAGAAGAAACCTTGCCGGAAAGCTTTGCCGGCAAGTGCTGTTGCGCCAATGTGGTGACCACATATGCCTCCATGTATCTCCGCCAACAGCTTCTGTCCATCTTCCCGGGAAATGCACTTCAATTTCACTCCGTTGAATCTTCTTCTGTACAGTATGTCGTCGACAAACTGGTACATACTTGATTGCCGGGCTACTCTCTCCGCTTCTTCTTGCTCTTCGGGAAGTTCTCCTGTTTGAAGGAAATGGACAATCCGCTGTGCCCATGCCGGAGCCTGTGGCTCGACGACAAGGACTAAAGGCGCAAATGCTGCTGCGGGAACATCCGCTTCCACGGCAAGAATTTGTGATTCAGCCGGAGCGTGATGCTCCCCGGCAAGCGTGTCGAGACACAGCTTGTCGGGAGCGTCTGCTTCAATGAAACAAACCCTGGGGCTTGTCTGAGCAGGCTGCCCCTCAGCATTCTTTGTGTTGATCTTGGCTGCTGCGGGAACATCCGCTTCCACGGGAAGAATCTGTGATTCAGCCGGAGCATGATGCTCCCCGGCAAGCGCGTCGGGACACAGCTTGTCGGGAGCGTCTGCTTCAACGAAGCAAGCCTTGGGGCTTGTCGGAGCAGACTGCTCCTCAGCGCTCTCTGTGTTGATCTTGGGGACCTTCTTGACGGCGGCTTCGGGGGGCTCTGCCGGAAGGTAGTCGCCAGTAATCAACTTCCTCTTCTTGCTCTGTCCAGTTGATGGTGTTACAGATGGTTGAGTCAGCTTGAGTACAAAAATCCCTGGTTCCACAGGTAACTTGAGTGCGGCGCACTTTGACAGGCCGTCTGCAATGTCATTTTGAGCTCTTGGAACATTTTCCATTTGCAGGCCGTCAAAATGCTCTTCCAACTTCCTCAGTTCATCGATGTAGGCTTCCATCAATGGACTCTGATAATCTTTGTTTACTTGACGGACGACAAGCTGTGAGTCACCCCGGACAATAAGCTTCTTGATCCCAAGGTCTGCCGCGATCCTGAGTCTGGCAAGCAAGCCTTCATACTCTGCAGTATTGTTTGTTGCTTGCTCCTTGGGAAAGTGCATCTGGACCACGTACTTGAGGTGCTCTCCGGTGGGAGCGACAAGTAGCACGCCCGCACCGGCGCCTTGCAGCGAGAAGGCACCGTCAAAGTACATGATCCATTCTTTGCTTGCTTCCTTGACGGAGATGCTCCTCTCCGGAGTTTCCTCATCAGGTGTTGGCGTCCATTCTGCTATGAATTCTGCCAATGCTCGGCTCTGGATAGTTGAAGTACTTTCAAACTTGAGGCCAAAGCTTGACAACTCCAGCGCCCACTCGACAATCCTGCCTGTTGCTTCTGGATTCTGCAGTATCATCTTCAACGGAAAGTGAGTGACAACTGTGATTTCGTGCGCTTGAAAGTAATGGCGCAGCTTCCTCGAGGCCATGATAAGGCCGAAAAGCAATTTCTGCACACCAGAGTACCTTGATCTAGCCCCCTGCCGAAGGGAACTGACAAAGTAAACTGGGCACTGCACCATCTTCTTCTGTCTCTCTTCTTGTGGCTGCGCAGATCCATCCTTGTTGGAGCCAGAACTTGTCGGGGAAGCCCCCTGCTTGTCGCTGGACTCGCTTGCCGCGGTCGCTGGCTCATCACCTGCCTCCCTCTCCGCTACTAACGCAGCACTAACCACTTGATTGGTTGCCGCCAGATATAGCAGCAACTTCTCTTGTGGCTTAGGTGCGACAAGTATTGGAGTGGAGGATAGGTATCTCTTCAAGTCTTCCAGCGTGGCCTCCGCTTCCGGAGTCCATTGCATTGGACCTGCCTTCTTCAAAATTTTGAAGAATGGCAGGACGCGCTCGGCAGACTTAGAGATGAACCTACTGAGAGCAGCAACGCAGCCGGCAAGCCTTCGCACATCCTTGACACGCTTCGGTGCTTCGATCTGTTCAATGGCTTCGATCTTGTCGGGATTGGCTTCGATCCCTCGCTGGGACACAAAGAATACGAGAAGCTTGCCGGAAGGGACTCCAAACACGCACTTCTCGGGATTCAACTTGAGATTGATCTTGCGCAGATTTGCAAAAGTCTCGTCCAGATCTTGGATCAAAGTTTCTTTGTCCTTGCTCTTGACCACTATGTCATCCATGTAAGCTTCTATATTTCTGTGCAGCTGTGTCTCAAAAGCATGGCTGACTACTCTTGCAAATATTGAACCAGCATTCTTTAGTCCGAAAGGCATCCGTACAAAGCAGTACGTGCCACATGGAGTAATGAATGCGGTTTTCTCTTCATCCTCTTCCGCCATGAAGATCTGATGATATCCTGAGTATGCATCAAGGAATGAAAGCAGATCACATCCTGCCGTAGAGTTGACAATCTGGTCAATGCGCGGCAAGGGAAATGGATCCTTGGGACAAGCTTTATTAACATCAGTGAAGTCAATACAAAGCCTCCACTTCCCGTTTGCTTTGCGCACGACTACTGGATTGGCTAACCACGTTGGATGGAGTACTCCTCGGACCAAGCATGCTGCTTCCAATTTCTTGATTTCCTCTGCAATGAACTCTTGGCGTTCTACTGCTTGTTTTCGAACTCTCTGCTTGACGGGCCGCGCGTGAGGGCACACGGCAAGGTGGTGCTCAATTACTTTCCTAGGAACACCGGGGATGTCAGATGGTTGCCATGCAAACACATCAACATTCGCCCGCAGGAAAGCAACGAGCGCGCTTTCCTATTTAGGGTCAAGCGTGGCACTAATGGTGAAGGTACCACTAGTGTCGTCCTCCTTGGCGGCCACTTTTTTGGTCTGTGGTGAAGCTGTCTTTGCCTTCTTGCACTTGCCGGTGGAGCTCGATGGTGCGTCCTCGACGATAGCGCAGCACTCCGAAGAGGTGCGCTTGCCGGAGTAGGCATCAGAGATACTCTTGCCGGACTTGCACTTGCCGGTGGAGGTCGATGGTGCGTCCTCGACGGTAGCGCAGCACTCCGAAGAGGTGCGCCTGCCGGAGTAGGCATCAGAGCTACTCTTGCCGGACTTGGTCTTCTTCTTCCCCCCGGGAGCTTCAGCGGCAAGTGGTTTGTGTTCTGCTGCGGTTGCTGTTCCCGGTAGATTTTGTCGGTACAGATAAGTGCATCTTTCTTGTCGCCATGGACAGAAATGACACTTATCGGACCGGGCATCTTGAGCACGTTGTAGGCGTGATGAGAGGCTGCCATGAACTTAGCAAGCGCTGGACGGCCAAGTATCCCATTGTAGGGCAATGGAATATCAGCAACGTCGAATGTGACTCTCTCTGTCCTGAAGTTCAGCTCACTGCCAAACGTTACTGGCAGCATGATCTTCCCCTTCGGCTTGCTCCTTCCCGGGTTGATCCCTTGAAAGGTGCCGGTTTCTTCGAGCTCGCTGTCGGGGATCTGGAGCTTCTTGAGTACCGCGGAAGAGATCAGATTCAGGCCGGCCCCGCCGTCAACCAGCATCTTCGTGACCTTGAGGTTGCGGATCGTTGGCGGAACCAACATCGGCAAGCACCCGACCGCAGTTATGCGATCAGGGTGATCCTCACCGTCGAAGATGATGGGCGTGCTGGACCACTTCAGGGGCTTGCACGACTCAACGGACGGTTCTGCTGCGTTCACCTCCCGCATCCATTGTTTGAGTTGGCGGTGCGAGGTGTGCAGAGAGGCACCACCGTCAACGCACAAAACGTCTGTTGCCTTCTGATACTCCTGCTCGTCGGCCTCATCTTCCTCCATCCCATCATCTTCGTCTTCGTCTTCGTCCTTGTCGCGGCCGCGGGGAGGCATGTCTCCTTGCCGCTCCTTGGCCTTGCCGCGGCGCCCTCCCTGGGCGGGACGCTTCTTGCCGGATCCTCCGCCACCTCCCTGGGCCTTCTCCTTGTCGTGGCGCTCGTATTCAGCTTTCTGTAGCTCAACGAGCTGCTCAACCTTCTTGCAAGCCTGGAGGTCATGGCCCTTGGTGCGGTGGATCTTGCAGTACTGCTTGCCGGAGCCTTCCTGCTTGTCGGCAGCCACCACAGCCTCGCCAGAGTCACCAGCTTTGGCCTTCTCGGTGCCACCTCCACTGCCGAACTGCTCGACAACTAGCACATCCTTAGCTCTTCTGCTTCTGTTGTTCCGCCTCCGGTTCTTCTTCGCCGGGGCGGCATCCTCACTGTCAGATCCTTCTGCTCCTGCGTTCTCTCTGGGGAGTTTCCTCCCCTCCTCAGCACGTGCACACTTGTCGGCCAGAGCATATAGCTCGCTGACATCTCTGATTTTGCACATCGCCATCTCCTCCCTCATCCTACGGTTACGCATGTTCTGATGGAACGTGCTGATAACCGCGGCAAGGTGGACGTCTGGGATGTTGCGCTGCACCTGGCTGAATCTCTGTATGTACTTGCGCAGGGGTTCTCCTTCCTTCTGGGCGAGCAGATGAAGATCGCTCTCCTGGCCATGGGGTTTGTGGCCGCCTGTGAAGGCGCCGACAAACTGATGACACAGGTCCGCCCACGAAGAGATGGAGTTGTCCGGCAAGTGCATTAGCCAAGATCTGACGTTGGGCTTGAGCACCAGCGGGAAGTAGTTGGCGAGGATCTTCTCGTCGCGCCCCCCGGCAGCCTGCACCGCGATGGTGTAGACGCTGAGGAACTCCGACGGATGTATCCTGCCATCGTACTTCTCGGGTACATCTGGCTTGAAGTTTTTGGTACTGGGCCACTGGACCTGCCGCAGCTCACGGGTGAACGCAGGGCAACCTACTGCGTACGGCAAGTCGCTTGGTTCCCCTGGCGCATGCATATCAACAGTGGGCCCAGCGTGCTGGTCTGACTGACGCCGCGCTTCTCTTCGGCGCTCGATGTGAGTACGAGCGTCGTCTTGTCGTCGTTCTTGGAGAACTTGGCGTTGATCGCGGCGAACTCGCGGGTCCGACGACGCGGTGGAATCGGCGTCGAGGTTGGCCCGGCGAGTCGGCGATCTTGGCCTTCATGGTGGGGAGTACACGGTGGTGGCACCCCCAGCGGTCTTATCGGCGTCGGCTTGCGCCTGGGCGTCTCTCCGGGGCTTCGATGTGCTCGGTTGCCGGGGCTTGTCGCCGTTGGCGAAGCCGATAAGGCTCTGAATGGTGGCCCTCCAGTCGTCGATCTTGTCTGGCGTTGGAGGGTAATCTAGAAGCAGCTGGGCTCGGGCCAGTGCTTCCTCTGGAGTCTTGGGTGGCGGTGGCGAGCGACGCGAGGTGCGGGATATGCTCAGACTTCTAACATTGTTAGAAGGAGCAACATCTCGTCCAGGCGACCGTCTCGCGCTCGCGCCAGCATGTTGTCGCGCATGTTGGCCTTGAGCGTCCCGCGACCCACCAGCTTGGCCTTGTTCTAGCGCGAGTACGGTGCTAGGAGCACCATGGCGTTGTCGATCCTGCACCTCCTGGGAGGGGTGCGGCGGATGTACAGACGCTGAAGCTTGCGGGGCCTTGTCCTTGGACCGAGTGACGATGTGAGTCCCTCCGCTGGCGCCCGCTCCTCCGCCGGCATCCACCCCACCGCCCGTTTGCTCCGGTGGCGGTAGGATAGACGTGGACGGAGCGGCCACCTCCGAAGCCTTCTTCTTCGGTGGCATGTCGATGAAGATGTTGGTGTAGCGCACGCAAATGCCGGATCAGGTTCGCACAACCTCGACGCACCCCCTACCTGGCGCGCCAGAGATGTCGCCGCGCGGGAGGGCGAGCACCTATGGGGCAGGGCCCCTTTTTAGTCCGGCAAGGGGGCGGAGGGCGCACGAAGAGCAGATCGAGGCGAGAGCGCGCGGGGGATTTTTACCCAGCTTCAGAGCTCTCCGGAGAGATAAAACTCTTACTGCTGCTTTGTGTTTCTGTATTGTTCTTGCTTGAGAGCGTGGGTGTCCTCTAGTTTCGAATGAGTCAACCCTCTCCTAGTCTTGAATGAGCCGAACCTCCTGAACCCTCCCTACGTTGCACACGGGCCTCCTTTTATATGCTCAAGGGGTTACCCACGGGTGGCAACGGAGGGGAAGGGCAAAAATGGAAGAGTGGTGGTTGGTACAGCTACCTGTACAGTGTTATCATACCTAACCCTGGCGGCAGGGGACAAGGCCATTAATTGCCCGTCTGTGTCGCCTAAACAGTGCCGAAAGGGACTGCTAGGGACGCCACCGTTTGCCATGATGGTTATCTTGCCAGCGCCTGCTTGCCACCTCGCACCCCTAGCTGCACAGCCTCCTGCCACGTGAGCTTGGGAAGGTCCCAGAGCGACACGTTGGCAGGTGTGCTGGAGCGCGGGCGCGAAGTGGGGGCTTCCCGCGGCAAGCTCCTTGCCGCGGTCGTCGTCTTGTCGTGTTCGGGAGCTTGTCGCTCACCGGGTTTTGCCGGGGCGCGCGGTGCGTCGCGGCAAGTTTTCTTGGAATGCCTTGAATGGCCTTCCCGGCAAGCTCCTCTTGCCGTGGTCTTCTTCTTTCCGGCCAGCTTCTGTTGCCGGGGCCTTGGTTGTCCTTCCCGGCAAGCTCCTCTTGTTGGGGCCTTGGTTTGAGTACTTTGTTCTTGAATGGCGTCAAAGTAGCGGCGGAGGATCTTGGCGGACGCTCGACAAGCCTTGCCGCGGGGCGCTGCGACTGCCCGTGCACAAGTTCGGGATACTAAGGTACCCCTACTTTAGTACACCGATAGTCTGCCACGCCGTCAGATAAAGCAGACGAGCCTGAAGTATCATCGCGGAGGGTATCCCCGAGTCCGGAGGGGCCAGAGAGTTCGGCACACACTAGTATCCGCCCGGGAGAACTGAAGAATCTGCTTGAGAGGGTGTCCATTTCAGAAGATCACCGTGCGTTGATGCGTATGGTGATTGGAAGGATTTCGTCCGCCGAGAGCAGATTGCGCAATGCCGCCATGAGTTTGCTGGCGGGGTTTGAGGTACACGAAAATGACGCATCCCTTTGTCTATTAACAGTTTTGCACATAAAAATGTGCCCTGTATAGATAGTAGCCCCCGAGACTCGGTAGGTTGTCGAAGACGACATCGTGCCGAGGATCAAAATCGCAAGTAATGAATGTCGCCGTTCCTATGCAGGTGGCGGATAGTCCGAGGGCTAGCCGGACTAGTGGGGTTGCCGAGTTAATGCGGCAACTTGACGCGGCGGATGCGGACATCGCACTTGTCAACCGGCGACTTGACGAGTCGCAAGGTAAATGAGTTCTCCACTGTCACTTTATTAATGGGGTCAAAGCCCTCCTCTGATAAATTATATGCTGTTATACAGACGGTGCTGCTGCTGTGGAGAGCCTTCGAGCCGAACTTTCTCAAGCTAAGGAGCAAGCCCGAAGGAGTGACGCGGCTGCCTCGAGGGCGGCCGAGGAGTTGAAAGCCGAAAAGGCTGCTCACTGCCTAAGCAGGGAAGAGGTGGCCGAATTGGTCGTAAAAGTGAAAGATGTTGCCGACTGTAATGAGGCTCTTGAAAAGGAGCGCTTATCGGAGCGGGAAGACCTGAAGAAGGCCACCGCCGAGGCCAAGGATGCCCGCTCTGCAATGCGGGCCATGAGGGAGGAGCTGCGCCAGGCCGGAGATATCGTGGCTGGCAAGCCTTATCTGCTGTTGCTCAATATGATCGGCTGTGGAGTCCGGAGGATCCATATATGGACTTAGCGGCAAGTGCGGCTGATGCCGTTGAGCACTTCCGGAGCCAGAAGGATCACAAGACGGAAGAGCTATTTTGGTCTCAATTCCATAGTCCGGATCGCTCACTTCCGTTGACCGACCGGTTGGCCGAATGGGCCGAGCTAAATAGGTTGTCCGGACTTGCCATGACTGACATCGTGGCTCATGTCTGGCCAGAGAGGCCCAAGGCGACGAGCTACTTCGTCTTACTGCAGCAATTCCTTGGAGCGGTGCCGCATATCAAGGAGATGAAGCGGTCGGCCTGCATCGAGGGCGCGCGGATGGCACTTGCCCGCGTAAAGGCGCATTGGACAGAGATGGATGCCACCGCTGTTGCCGCCCAGGGCTCGGATGAAGACCGGCTCCCCGCCGAGCACTATTTCGGGGAAGTTATGTGTGGCGCTCGTGTAATAGAGTCGCAGTGCTCAAAAAATGTCACATTCAAATGAACGTTTTAGCTTGTAAAACGATGATTATGATACAACTGCTTTTTATACTTGTGCGTCCCAAGTAATAAAACTTCTCCTATGCGGCCGTTTACGTATACACTTGTATAACCTGAAAGATTGCAGTCTTCGGCTTCAGGCCCCACGCACAGGGTGCGGGGGTGTTCGCAAAAATAGCGCGTGTTCACACTTAATCCGACGTCTCGGTCCTGTTTAGGAGGTGGTAGCATAGCGAACGAGGCAATCCGGACTATAATGCTTTATCACTTTCACTTAGCCAGTGGAGCTCGAGGGTGGGGCTACGATATAGCCCCTTGGGGCACCGCGCTTCTCCGAGTTCGGCGCGCGTGTGTGCCTGACCGGGAAATGGTCCTTCGTCAAAGCGGGGAATTCTAAACATTCCGGTAGTCGATCGAGTGGTTGACCAGTCTCTCGCTATATCATGACAGTCAATTTTCGGCTTTCTCTACTGAGGTGCTCGCCCAGCCGAACTGGGGCACAATCGCAGTAGTTCTCCTGGTGCCGCGTTAGCCGATGATACGGAACGTAAGGCAGCAAAACACAGGAGCCGGGCAAACCCAACATTTGACCAAAGACATGATTCGGAGCTGATGCATATAATGCCTAACTCGAGACGCCGAACACTCCCTGAGGTGTTCGGTCTTTATGACAATGGGCAGAACAATGCCCTAAGCCCCTAGTGTCCAAGTACGGGCATGGTCTTCTGACGCGGCCGATGCCAAAACGTCAGGCTCCGCTTTGGCTATAGGAAGAAACCAAGGGAGAATAACAACAAGAGACATTTAAAAAAGGTCTACCCAGGGTCTTAATCTGAAAAGAATCCTCGCAACGGGTCCCTACTGCACGTCTGCGCCTGTGTCTCCGTTGCGCCGTTATCCTGGACGGGTATGCACGTTGTTCATCTGTAAAAAGAGAGGAACGCTTAGTTTGGAAACAATTTGTGCGAAAAAAAGGAGAAATATAAATAAGTAAAGCGGGGTTTGTATGAACCCGCGGTTGTTTGTGCGCGCAGCCCCCTGTGAAGAGGTGTGCGGCTAGGGAGCCCCTAGCCTGCTGAAGCCGGACTCGTCTATCCGAGTCCGGGGTCTTTGAGTGACCCTTGCACTGAAATGATGCCACGCGGACCGGGCATCTTGAGTGTAAGAGACGTGTAATGCGGGATGGCATTGAAACGGACAAAAGCCTTTCGTCCCAATAGTGCTTGATATCCACTTTTAAATGGGACAATGTGAAAAATTAGTTTTTCGCGCCGAAAATTGTTCGGTGATCCGAACACGACTTCTAGTAATATGGAGCATGTGCACTTGGCGTAAGGTCCTGGCGTCACTCCTTTGAAGGGAGTGCGGCTGTGTCGAATTTTTGTAGGGTCTATCCCCATCTGACGGATTGTGTTTGAATACAGCAGGTTTAAGTCGCTGCCTCCGTCCATTAGGACTTTAGTGAATTGTAGTCCGTCTATTATGGGATACAATATCAGGGCAGTCCGTCCTGCTCTTCGAACGCTTCTGGAATAGTCCAGGTGGTCGAAAGTGATTGGTTTTGATATCCAATCTCTATGGTCTGCTGGGTTGGACCGTGCGAGGCTCTTTTTAGGAAGTGCCGCACTATTTTTCCGTATTATCACATGAAGTGAGTTTACTGCTTTGACCTCTTGTGGGAAAGTCTTTTGTTTTCCGGTGCTCTGCTGGTGGGGTTTATCTTCTTCGCTTGACGCGTCAAGCCCCTTGTGTTCGGCGTTTAGTCGGCCGGACTGTTTAAAAACCCAACAATCCATGTGGGTTTGGTTTGCAGGCCTTCCGGGGGTACTGTGGATTTGACTTATCCGACCCAAAATCTTGTTTAAGTTGGACAATTCATCGCTGTCACCCTTAAGAGGCTGTGTTTTGTTGTTTGGCCGCGAGCTTTTGAATCCGGCGTTGACTGCCGTGCTCTTTGGGCTTTTCTCTTTATTCCAGCGCTGCTCTTTTCTGCGCCGTGATTTTCCGTTTCCATCTCTTATCTCGGATGTACTTGGGTCGCTGGTGCTGCATCTTGCTAGCCAGCTATCCTCTCCCGCACAGAAGCGGGTCATGAGGCTTGTTAGCGCGGACATTGTCCTCAGTTTTTCTTGGCCGAGGTGCCTGGCAAGCCATTCGTCTCGGACGTTGTGTTTGAAAGCTGCTAAGGCTTCGGCGTCCGGACAGTCGACTATTTGGTTCTTTTTGGTGAGAAACCTGTTCCAGAATTTCCGCGCTGACTCTCCGGGCTGTTGAGTTATATGACTTAGATCATCTGCATCTGGAGGGCGGACATAAGTCCCTTGAAAATTTGCTCTAAACGCGTCCTCGAGCTCTTCCCAACTTCCAACAGTGTTTTCTGGGAGGCTTTTAAGCCAATGACGGGCTGGCCCTTTGAGCTTGAGGGGTAGGTATTTTATGGCATGCAGATCGTCTCCTCTGGCCATGTGTATATGCAGTATATAATCTTCTATCCAGACTCCAGGGTCTGTTGTTCCATCGTAGGCCTCTATGTTTATGGGTTTAAATCCTGCTGGGAATTCATGGTCCAGCACCTCATCGGTGAAACATAGTGGGTGTGCGGCGCCCCTGTATTTGTGTGTGCCGCTATCTTCGGACACTTGACATGTTGCCTTGCTTCTTGGGGCCTTCTTCTTTGGCCCGTGGATGGACCTGGCTGGGCCATCTGTCCTTCCAAGTTCGTTGGTTGGTTTATGTGTGGCGCCGCTTTCAGAATTTGGCCTATCATCTGGCCGTCTATCCAACCAGGCAGCCTCTTTATTTTTTGACGGTGGAGGATCTATGGCCTCTTCGTCGAATTCTGGTAGCAGCTTACGCTTCGGGTAGCTCTTTGATTGGTGGCCATTGCCGTATTTATCTGCGGTTTTGAGCACTTTGCTCCATCTCATTCTAAGTGTGTCTTCCGCTGTTTTGAGCTTCCGCTTTTCTTTCTTCAAGCTTCTTGCAGTGTTGACTTATCTGCATGTTCGTCGTCCACTTGTGAGCCCTGCTGTATTACGGGCTCCTTGAGAGCGTTGTTGTCGTCGAGGCGGGACTTAGGGCGGCGTCTGCGTCGCCGTTTTGGTTGTTTATCGGCGGGGTTATTTTCTGCCGCGGCCCGTTGGTCCTCGTCATCGCTCTCCTTTGGGGTATCCACCATGTATATGTCATATGACGAGGTGGTCCTCCCGTGCCTTATAGGCTCTGTTTCTTGCTCGTCTCCGGCATCGTCGTCTATTCCGTCGATGTCTTCGGAGTCATGGTCTAGCATGTCGGTTAGATCGTCGACAATGGCTACAAAGTGGGTGGTGGGTGGGCTCTGAATTTCTTCGTCGTCCGTACCCCAACCAACCTGGCCATAGTCCGGCCAGGACTCTCCCGATAACGAGAGGTGCTTTAGCGAATTCAGGATGTCGCCAGAAGGCGAGTATTGGAAGATGTCCATGGCGGTGAATTCCATAACCGGCGCCTGATCCGATTTGATTGGTAGGGGCGCGGGAGGTTCGGATTCCGGCAAGGAGTCCGGCACCTCGGAATCACAGGTTTTGCGAGGGACAAGATTAATGTTCGGCTCCATCGCCGAGGAAGTTGAAGCCCCCGAGGCGGCGTCTATCCACCGATCCTCGATCTGGGCGATCGGCTCCGGACTGATGGCCGAAGCGGATTCATGTGCGGCCACCAAGGCACTGTTCGGCGGCAGAGCTAGATCATGCTCATCGTCACGGTGCGGTGCGCTCGGCTGCGGCTTGAGTCCGTCGAAGATCAAGTCTCCGCGGACATTGGCCGTGAAGTTTAGGCTTCCGAATCTGACCTGACGGCCAGGGGCGTAGCTTTCGATCTGCTCCAGATGGCCAAGCAAATTAGCCCGCGGTGCGAAGCCGCCGAATACAAAGATCTGTCCGGGGAGAAAAGTCTCACCCTGGACAGCGTTGTTGGTTAAAGATGCCATCAAGCCTATCGGGGACGACACAGAGGAACTCTCAATGAAAGCACCAATGTCGGTGTCAAAACCGGCGGATCTCGGGTAGGGGGTCCTGAACTGTGCGTCTAGGCGGATGATAACAGGAGACGAGGGACACGGTGTTTTACCCAGGTTCGGGCCCTCTCGATGGAGGTAAAACCCTACGTCCTGCTTGATTAATATTGATGATATGGGTAGTACAAGAGTGGATCTACCACGAGATCAAGGAGGCTAAACCCTAGAAGCTAGCCTATGGTATGATTGTTGTAATGTATGTTGTCCTACGGACTAAAGCCCTCCGGTTTATATAGACACCGAAGGAGGCTAGGGTTACACAGAGTCGGTTACAATGGTAGGAGATCTACATATCTGTATCGCCAAGCTTGCCTTCCACGCCAAGGAAAGTCCCATCCGGACACGGGACGGAGTCTTCAATCTTGTATCTTCGTAGTCTTGGAGTCCGACGGACGATGATAGTCCGGCTGTCCGGACACCCCCTAGTCCAGGACTCCCTCACTGGGCTTCATTGTATCCGGTAGAGGAATTGAAGCAAACCCGGCTAAAATCCGAGCTTTGTCACAGTTGGATATTCCAAAAGACCTCAAACAGATACAAAAATTAACAGGATGCGTGGCAGCTTTAAGCCGCTTTATCTCCCGTCTAGGAGAAAAGGCATTGCCCCTCTATCGCCTCCTCAGGCGCACCGAACACTTCGAGTGGACGGATGCTGCCACCGCCGGACTCGAAGAAATAAAGGCCATATTGGCAACAAATCCGGTCCTGGCTGCGCCCAATCTAGGCGAACCAATGTTGTTATACATTGCAGCAACGCATCAAGTCGTAAGCGCGGTACTCGTCGTCGAACGAGAGACAGGAGGGCATAAATTGCCTCTTCAAAAACCAGTGTATTATGTATCCACTGTGTTAACTCCCTGCAAATCCCGTTACCCACACTATCAGAAGATAGCGTATGCGGTGTTCATGGCATCCCGGAAGCTTCGACACTACTTTCAAGAGTGTTCGACACAGTGGCCTTCAAAGTACCACTCAATGACATCATAAATAACCATGACGCAACGGGCAGGATTGCAAAATGGGCCATTGAGCTCTTACCATTCGATATAACTTACAAACCTCGGCGAGCTATAAAGTCACAAGTTTTGGCTGACTTCGTCGCTGAATGGACCGAGGCCGAACTCCCTAAAGAGTATGGCGCATACTCCAATTGGATTATGCATTTCGACGGCTCTAAAATGTTGGCCGGACTAGGGGCCGGCGTCATATTGACGTCCCCAACCGAGGACACAGTCCAGTATGTACTTCAAATAATGTACACGGACTCCAACAACGCAGCCGAATACGAGGCCCTGTTACATGGTCACCGGATGGCAGTCTCCATGGGCATTCAACGCCTAGAGGTGCAAGGGGATTCAAACCTTGCAATATCAAAAATAAATGGAGAATTTGATGCCAAGGATCCGAAAATGGCAGCATATCGCAACGCTGTCCTAAAAATGTCAGCTCGGTTTGAAGGACTCAAATTCCATCACATAGCCCGAGATAACAACCAAGCGGCCGATGTACTGGCACGCATCGGTGCGAAACGTGACGCTGTCCCTCCAAATATCTTCCTGGAACGGCTCTTCAAGCCATCCGTACTATGGAAAGAGGAATCCGGAAATGACAAACCGGAAACAACCGCGCCAACCGGCGATTCAGCCGATGACATAACACCTTCAGCCCATGACATAATGGCAGTAATTGCCCCGTGGACGGAACCATTCCTAGCCTATCTGCTTAGACAGGAACTTCCCGAAGACCAAAATGAGGCCCGCTGCATAGTCCGGCGTTCGAAGGCCTACAAGGTCCATGAGGGAGAACTTTATAAGAAAAGTACAACCGGAGTCCTTCAAAGGTGTATCTCCGAAGAGGAGGGGCGAAACCTCCTGGCTGAAATTCATGCCGGACTAGGCGGACACCACGCAGCAGCCCGGGCCCTTGTAGGAAAGGCATTCCATACAGGATTTTATTGGCCGACGGCCCGGGCAGATGCCGAGGACTTAGTCCAGAGATGCGTAGGTTGTCAGCTCTTTGCCAATCAGAGCCATATGCCGCCCACCGCCCTCAAAACTATACCCATTACCTGGCTATTCGCGGTCTGGGGGCTTGATATCATTGGACCCCTTAAAGGGGGAACCCACAAGCAAAGGTACCTATTGGTCATGGTGGATAAATTCACCAAATGGATAGAGGCCAAACCGGTTAAAACGGCACAGTCCGGACCAGTGATAGACTTTATATCCGGGGTAGTACACCGTTACGGAGTCCCCCACAGCATCATCATCGACAATGGCATGAACTTCATGGCCGATGAGGTTAAGTCATGGTGCAAAAATATGGGCATCAAGCTCGACTACGCTTCAGTCTATCACCCTCAAACCAACGGTCAAGTGGAACGAGCAAATGGTCTAATAATGAGCGGCATTAAACCCAGACTAGTGCGGTCACTTACTAAATCTGACACGCACTGGGTTGAGGAGCTCGACTCCGTACTCTGGGGGCTGCGGACAACGCCTAACCGTACTACCGGATTCACGCCATTTTTTATGGTATACGGCGCAGAGGCAGTTCTACCCTGCGACATTATTCATGACTCACCTCGAGTGCGCATGTACGAAGAAAGAGAGGCCGAGCTGGATCGGTAGGACAGCTTGGATACATTGGAGGAGGAACGCGACATCGCCAAGGCTCATTCCGCATTCTATCAGCAGCAGGCCCGAAGATATCAAAGCAGAGAAGTATGGGCCAAGACTTACAATGTTGGCGAACTAGTTCTACGCCTGTCGGACAAGAAAAAGGACAAGCCCAAGCCCAAATGGGAGGGTCCCTTCATTATCGATCAAGTCCTGACTGGCGGAGCGTACCGTCTACGAAATGTGTCGGACAAGCGACTCGAGCCGAACCCATGGAACGCAGCCCGCCTCCGAAGATTATATGCCTAGCGCCGGACTAAGAGTTTGTCCCCTTCCTCCGTTCAATTTTTACACTCCAGCTGTCTTTTGTTTCTCTTTCTTCCCCTAACATTTTTACTAAAAAGCCCTTGCGGGCCTACTTCCGCATTGTTTGCGTATACTTGATGTGCCATCCGCACTCATTATACCTGGGGGCTTCTTTTCCAGAAGCTCAATTATAAGGGCTTCATGCCCAGCACATGTGTCAAGCTTCCACATGTACCTTTCACTCACCATTATATGCATCGATATGACTTAAGTTTTGGCCAAGCTGGGTTGCCTGGCTCCTGTGCTTACCCCTACGTTCCCGATTGTTCGGCTAGGAGGTAAAGGGAGCACCTCTGTGATTGTTACTGCCGGGTCAGCCGGATGTGTACCTCAGACTGGGTGAAGCCGAAAGCTAGCGTTCTTAAGGGAATATTCGGTCGGTGACTTGAAAGATGATTTTTTACCTATTTATTTATCTGCCCCCAGATGTTTTCCTGCTTTTTTCGCAGTCCGGGCATGCACTTTAGGGCATGCCTCCCAGGGAAAGGAACCCTTAACGAACTATTCTCCCTGGAAGATGTTTCTTACTAACCATGTAATATAACATAACTAGTTGGGCACTTGTCTGATAAAGCACTAATGACCCCTACGCCTGGTCTCCATGCATACCCCGGTTGTTTCTTAACCAAAAAGGTATTCGGACACACTCCGGACTCTAGGGTCCCGAGGTTGAAGCGAAAAGGTCGGCAAAGACAAACGATCTACAATCCGGCTAGAAGGCATTTCACATGTCATTTTAAAACAAATACATTGTCAAATTTACTGATTGTATTCCTCCTCAATCCCGTCTAACAGGCTGTCTAATTTACAGTCCCGTTGGGAAAATTTAGCAGCCAACTCTACCTGGCTGTATACTAAACTCACAGGGATCTCCTTCCCATCGGGCCCCACCGGTCCAACTTCGGCCATGTGGTTGGGATCTGCCTTCTTGTAACGCGTCTTCACCATGGCCCAAGCCTCCCTGGCACCTTGACGGCAAGCCGAAATCTTCCACAAACTGAAGCGCTGCCGCACTCCCTGAAGCTTCTCCGCAAGCTCCCTAAGGCCTTCGGGTAGGGAGAGGGCAGGCCATAACGCCTGGACGACGCCGCTCATTGCCTGCCGAACTCGTTCGAGCAGCTGCAACAGCTCGGGAAGTTGATCACCCGTTGATATGGGCATCTCCTCCGCAGGGCGACCTGTGAGTATACCTACAAGACATACTATGTCAATTTGCTTCTTCACCGAACTCTTCTTTTTAAAGGAGTCCGCTCAAGCACTTACTATAAATGCCGCGGCGAAGCCGCTGATTCTCCTTAACGGAGCCGGACAGCTCGGCTCGAGCGCCTTTCAGCTCTTCTCCGATCTTGGCGTTGGCATCCTGGAGCTTGTTCCTTTCTTGCTGCACCCTATTCAGCACACTCTCGCCGGCCTTTAGCTGGCGCAGTAATACTTGCCTGTCCGGATCTTGTTCGGCGGCACCTGCAATGTCATTATTAGACTTGCGCGCACGCCGCACAGCGCTTATATTTATTAATAAAAATGTGTTACCAGGAGGGGCCTCTGCGTTTCCTCCTGCGGCAGCAAGCGCGGCCTCAAGTTGGGCCTTGCATCCTTGCAGCTCCTGGGACAGCTGGGTATTCTTCTTGGTAAGAGTCTACGTTTCAAATGATCCTTAAATCAGTTAACATAACTACTTTAAGTCTCGGGGGCTACTAGTATATATAACCATTAAAATTCCCTTACCCGTATATCTTTTACATACTGCTCCGTGGCTCTGGTAAAACCGTCTTGAGCAGCACAGAGGTGCGCTCCCCTGCGTTAAAGGCGTCCAATGCCTCAGGGGAGAAGCACACTTCACGAAATACTGTCCGGCGGCGCCTGTGGTTCATGGCGCTCTCCACCTCAGACTTGGTGGCGGACAGTCGGCCGGCATCCTCCGTCGGAGGAGTATCCGGCCCGCGCCTTGCGCTTGCCTCCCCCTCCTGACCAGGCGCTGGAGCCTGGCCGGTATAGGCTGGATTGGCAACCTCTATGCCCGCAGTCCGGCGGGCGCTTTTTCTCCTATAAAGGATCTTGAGCACTCAGACGCTTCCTAGGAACGTTGCTCTGGATATTCAGAATACGAGCTATACCTTTGCGGCGATGTCTCAGTCCGTACCGCGCTCCTTTTCCGCCTGCTGGTCCGGACTGACCTTTGTTGGTCAGCCGCCGCGGGCTCGGCTTCCCGCCTTGAAGGTGCTTCCTGTAAAACACCATCGTTCACGAAGGTCAGAAATGGGCAAGGAAGAGATAATGGTGTTCGAACCTCGGTCACAATCACCTGGGAAGCCGGATATAATCCGGGGTAGTCCGCCGTAATGGCGACCAAAGCATTGTCCATGCTAAGCTGGTAAAACACCCCGTCGATCAGCTCCACCTTGATGACCGGATCCTCTTTGGAGGCCGGATCCCGGGATCTTTCTGGATCCTCGGGTTGCGGAGCGGGACTTACCATGTCCTCCACAGTCCGGCGTAGATCCTACGCCAAAGACATAATGTAAGAAGCCTAAACTTCGAAAGCATGGGTTGAACCCCTAAAAGTGTTCGCTTACCCAGCCTCTGGGGTTGTTCATGGAAAACCCATTCAAGGGGTTCGTTCGAAGGAAGTCCTCCTTCTCCCCCTTGTACAGGCCGGACGGGATCTCCACCAGATCCTTGGTCGAATCCGGCCCTTCGCGACCATGACGGGTGGCATCGTCTTCCCCGTTGAAATCCCACATGGGGTGGCCTCTATATTGCAATGGTTGTACCCCCCGCATGATGCATGTTGTCATGACCCCAATCATGGTCAACCCGGAATGGGCCAGTAATCTTATTCGGCCCATCAGGTAATGTACGCTCTTGTCTTCCTCCAATCGGGGGCTCCGCAGGCGCCAGTTGAGGCGTTTCTTCAGAGGAGCAGCACTAAACTCCGGGAGGCCAATCCGGACTGGGTCCGGCAGCAGAGCGTCTTCTATATAAAACCACTCCGAAGGCCAGTCTTCGAACGCCTTCTTAGGGGTACCGGATGGGTATCCGGTCCCGGCGATGCGCCATATTTCGGCACCGCCCACTTGATATATAGATCCCTCGTGAGAACGGGGCACGAGGCAGAACAGCCTCTTCCACAGTGGAAAATGGGGCTCAATGCCCAGGAATAGCTCGCAAAGAGCTACGTAGCCCGCGATATGCAGCACAGAGGCGGGCGTAAGGTGATGGAGCTGGAGTCCGTAGAACTCTAGGAGCCCGCGGAGGAACGGATGAATTGGAAATCCGAGTCCCCTTATCAGATAGGGGACAAAGCATACCCGCTCCCCTTTGTTGGGACTAGGGGTAGCCTCCGCTTGCTTCCCACCTTGGTAGGTGGCCAGCCCGGCTCGAACCGGGACCATGAAGGCCGGAGGGAGATATCCCCCCGCTTGGAGCTTTACTAGATCGTCGTGTGTAAAAGAGCACCTCCTCCAATCTCCAGGCTGTGGGCTGGGAGCGCGAGAAGAGGAGCCGTGTCGACGGTCCATGATGGAATGGATTTTTAGGTCAAAAGCGCTCTGATGAGTATTCGCGGAAGGAAGATGGTGTGGTTTGGATCTGGATTTTTGCCTCTTTTGTAGGCGTATGACTCGCACGACTAGGGCGTGAAACATAAAAAGACACCCTGGCTTTTCGCATTCGTGCGACGCGTGGAGGAGAGCCATTATTTGGCGTAGAAGCCAAGAAGCACAGTATTTATAATGAAGCCGGACACTGTTCGGCAGGTACATGGAACTTGAAGGGAGAACCCGCCTTGCAACGCCGAAGTCTATATACGCGCTGGACTTATCGTCATTGAAGCCTGGTTCGGGGGCTACTGAGGGAGTCCTGGACTAGGGGGTGTCCGGACAGCCGGACTATCATCGTCCGCCGGACTCCAAGACTACGAAGATACAAGATTGAAGACTCCGTCCCGTGTCCGGATGGGACTTTCCTTGGCGTGGAAGGCAAGCTTGGCAATACGGATATGTAGATCTCCTACCATTGTAACCGACTCTGTGTAACCCTAGCCTCCTCCGGTGTCTATATAAACCGGAGGGCTTTAGTCCGTAGGACACAACATACATTACAACAATCATACCATAGGCTAGCTTTAGGGTTTAGCCTCCTTGATCTCGTGGTAGATCCACTCTTGTACTACCCATATCATCAATATTAATCAAGCAGGACGTAGGGTTTTACCTCCATCAAGAGGGCCCGAACCTGGGTAAAACATCGTGTCCCTTGTCTCCTGTTACCATCCGCCTAGACGCATAGTTCGGGACCCCCTACCCGAGATCCGCCGGTTTTGACACCGACAATAGCCTATATCCATTGTTATTCTCTATGTGTTCCATTGCCAGCATATTCCATGTGCTGACCCGTTTTCGGGCTGCAACGTTTCATGTTGCAGACTTTTCAGACGACGAGTAAGGTGCATTTAGGTCGTGGTTCTATACTCAGTGATGCCGTTGGAGTTGATGGACTCGCTTATCTTCCAAGCCTTCCGTTGTTATCGTTTTAGATGGCCTTAAGCCATATTTATTTCAATAAGTTCTCTTTTGAGACATTCGATGTAATAAGTGTGTGATTGCTACTCTGTTATAAATCCTCCAAGTACTGTGTGGTGTCAGCATTACTGATCCGGGGATGACACTGAGCATAGAGATCAGACTGTTTGAGGTCTGGTCGCTACAAACATTGGCGGAATAGTCCGGGGGAAGGGTCCTTCCCTTCTTGGACCCTTCGGCCTCCCTCGCTGGGGAGGCCTTCCTCTTCTTCTCTCCCCCCGCTGGGGGAGAGGCTTCTTTCTTCTCCTCCTCATCCTCAGGGGTGGAGTCCGCCTCGGAGTCATCGGACGATGAGTCCGATACCACCTGACGCCGGGAACTCCTTCGGGTTCCCGTGGCCTTCTTCTTGGCCTTCTTCTCCGGCACCACGTAAAGTGCCAGGACCAGCAGCCCCGTCAAACGGGTATCCGCTGGGTCTTCTGGAAGGGGAGCCGGACAGTTAACCTGTCCGGACGTCTTCTGCCAGTCCTGTTAAAGGCATTGGGAGTTTAGATCCCACATAGAGTCAAACTATGAAAGAAATGAGTGTCCCATAAAGGATGACATAGCTTACCTCGCCGGCCGGGCACTGCGTGCTGAACCCGCGATCTTCGGTTGTGGATGCGGGGGCTTCTCCGCCCTTGAACAGCACCCTCCAGGCGGCTTCGTACGTCATGTCGAAGATCCCGCTCAAGTTCCGGTGTTGTGCCGGATCAAACTCCCACAAATTGAAGGCCCGTTGCTGGCAAGGGAGAATCCGGCGGACGAGCATGATCTGGATCACATTGACAAGCTTAAGCTTCTTGTTCACCAGGGTCTGGAGACAGGACTGGAGTCCGGTCAGCTCCTCCGAACTACCCCATAGCAAGCCCTTCTCTTTCCAGGAGGTGAGCTGCATGGGGATACCAGATCTGAATTCGGGGGCCGCTGCCCATTTAGGATCACGCGGCTCGGTGATGTAGAACCACCCCGATTGCCACCCTTTGATGGATTCCATGAAGGCACCCTCAAGCCAAGTGACGTTGGGCATTTTTCCCACCATGGCGCCTCCACACTCCGCTTGGCTGCCCTTCACCACCTTCGGCTTGACATTGAAGGTCTTTAGCCACAAGCCGAAGTGGGGCTGGATGCAGAGGAAGGCCTCGCACACGATGATAAATGCCGAGATGTTGAGGATGAAGTTTGGCGCCAGATCGTGGAAGTCCAGGCCGTAGTAGTACATGAGCCCCCGGATGAAGGGGTGAAGTGGGAAGCCCAGTCCGCGGAGGAAGTGGGGAAGAAATACGACCCTATCATGGGGCCTGGGGGTGGGGATGAGCTGCGCCTCGTCGGGAAGCCGGTGCGCGATGTCGCTGGACAGGTATCCGACACCGCGCAGCTTCTCGATGTGCCCCTCCGTAACGGAGGAGGCCATCCACTTGCCTCCCGCTTCGGACATGGTTGGAGGAGGTTGAGGTGAGATGTGCGGACTTGGGCGCTGGAGCTCGAGTGCGCGGAGATGGATAAGCAAAGGAGGAAGAAGGCGTAGGTAAAAGAGGTGGATCCTTATCACCTTATATATGGGCGGACGAAGACTATGCGTCCCCACCGGCCTGGTAAAACTCGCTTATCTCCCAAGCGCCACAATCAATGGCGCGGTTGGGTTACCCACGTCCGTATTGATGGGAATCCCAGAATAAGGGGAACACGATCTCTGCTTCGACAACACGTGCCAAGGAAACCGCTTCGCTAAACGCGCTGAGGTGGTATAATAAAAACGATTCAAGTAAAGGCTTGGTAGCGGTGTGACCTCACGCCACAAAATACGTCAGCAGATTGAACTTGTGTAAATATTATTCTCTCTACGGTGGTATGTGGAATTTATTTTACAGAGCCGGACACTATCCTGGTGTTCACAATCTTCTATGAATTATTCGGAGGAGGAACCCGCCTTGCAATGCCGAAGACAATATGCGCGCCGGACTCGTCGTCATTGAAACCTGGTTCAGGGGCTACTGAGGGAGTCCTGGACTAGGGGGTGTCCGGATAGCCGGACTATCATCATCGGCCGGACTCCAAGACTATGAAGATACAAGATTGAAGACTTCGTCCCGTGTCCGGATGGGACTTTCCTTGGCGTGGAAGGCAAGCTGGGCAATACGGATATGTAGATCTCCTACCATTGTAACCGACTCTGTGTAACCCTAGCCCTCTCCGGTGTCTATATAAACCGGAGGGTTTTAGTCCGTAGGACAACAATCACAACAACAATCATACCATAGGCTAGCTTCTAGGGTTTAGCCTCCTTGATCTCGTGGTAGATCCACTCTTGTACTACCCATATCATCAATATTAATCAAGCAGGAGTAGGGTTTACCTCCATCGAGAGGGCCCGAACCTGGGTAAAAACATCGTGCCCCTTGTCTCCTGTTACCATCCGCCTAGACGCACAGTTCGGGACCCCCTACCCGAGATCCGCCGGTTTTGACACCGACAGCGATGAATCCTTCTCTATGATTTTTTTCTCCCTGAACTTGAATATATGGAGTTGGAGTTGAGGTCGGTGGAGCTCCAAGGGGCCCATGAGGCAGGGGGCGCACCCAGGGGGTTGGCGCGCCCCCACCCTCATGGACAGGCTGTGGGCCCCTGGACTTGATTCTTTTGCTAGTTTTTTTTATTAATTCCAAAAAGTTGCTCCGTGGATTTTCAGGTCATTCCGAGAACTTTTACTTCTGCACAAAAATAACACCATGGCAGTTATGCTGAAAACAGTGTCAGTCCTGGTTAGTTGCATTCAAATCATGCAAGTTAGAGTCCAAAGCAAGGGCAAAAGTGTTTGGAAAAGTAGATATGATGGAGACGTATCAAAGTCCTACCAAGCGTCTTCATCTATCTCTATAGATCTTGATGCCCAATATATAAGCAGCTTCACCAAGGTCTTTCATTGAAAAACTCTTATTCAAGTATCCTTTTATGTTATTGAGAAATTCTACATCATTTCCAATCAACAATATGTCATCCACATATAATATTAGAAATGCTACAGAGCTCCCACTCACTTTCTTGTAAATACAGGCTTCTCTAAAAGTCTGTATAAAACCATATGCTTTGATCACCTCATCAAAGCGTATATTCCAACTCTAAGATGCTTGCACCAGTATATAAATGGATCACTGGAGCTTGCACACGTTGTTAGCACCTTTAGGATCGACAAAACCTTCTGGTTGTATCATATACAACTCTTCTTTAAGAAATCCATTAAGGAATGCAGTTTTGACATCCATTCGCCAGATTTCATAATCATAAAATGCGGCAATTGCTAACATGATTCGGACAGACTTAAGCATCGCTACGGGTGAGAAAGTCTCATCGTAGTCAATTCCTTGAACTTGTCAAAAACCTTTTGCAACAAGTCGAGCTTTATAGACAGTAACATTACCATCATCATTAGTCTTCTTCTTGAAGATCCATTTATTCTCTATGGGCCACCGTTCATGGGGCAAATCCACCCAAGTCCACACTTTGTTCTCATACATGGATCATATCTCAGATTTCATGGCCTCAAGCCATTTATCGAAATCTGGGCTCCTCATAGCTTCTTCACAGATCGTAGGTTCATCATGGTCAGTAAAATTTCTTTGGCTTATTTTATTATAAACCTGAACTCATGTGCCAAAAAGATAGTAGCTGCACGCTTAACAGAAGAATGCTCAATATTGGAAACTTCTAGGAAAATCCTTTGTATGCAAGGATGCATATGCATAAACTGTCTTTCAAGTTCAACTATAAGCAAGGATATGGCATCCGCAAGACTACTAGTTCTATGAAGAATAGATCCACCCATAGCGGGCAAAGCATCGGCACAAGTAAAGAAATCTTGAATAACCCCTTTTCCAATAATATTACCACTACCGATTCGAAACGTTTTTGTATGTAAGATTGTGGTGTTCTTCAACAGGATCATCAAAGTTTCCCATGTTATTACTGTTGTCCTTATCACTGATAACCTCCCCAGTTTCAGACATAGTGGCAACAAATACAGGAAGCAAGCGAAAAAGAGGCGAACGGGAAAGAGAGGGCGAATAAAACGGCAAGGGTGAAGTGGGGGAGAGGAAAATGAGAGGCAAATGGCAGATAATGTAATGCGAGGGATAGAGTTTGTGATGGGTACTTGGTATGTCTTGACTTGAGCGTAGACCTCCCCGGTAACGGTGCCAAAAATCCTTCTTGCTACCTCTTGAGCACTGCGTTGGTTTTCCCTTGAAGAGGAAGGGTGATGCAGCAAAGTAGCATAAGTATTTCCCTCAGTTTTGAGAACCAAGGTATCAATCCAGTAGGAGGCTACAAGCAAGTCCCTCGTACCTACACAAACAAATAAGAACCTCGCAACCAACGTGATAAAGGGTTTGTCAATCCCTTCACGGCCACTTGCAAAAGTGAGATCTGATAGAGATAATAATAAGATAAATATTTTTGGTATTTTTATGATATAGATTGAAAAGTAAAGATTGCAAAATAAAGTAGATCGGAAACTCATATGATGGAAAATAGACCCGGGGCCATAGGTTTCACTAGTGGCTTCTCTCAAGATAGCATAAGTATTACGGTGGGTGAACAAATTACTGTCGAGCAATTGATAGAAAAGTGCATAGTTATGAGAATATCTAGGCAAGATCATGTATATAGGCATCACGTCCGCGACAAGTAGATCGAAATGATTATGCATCTACTGCTATTACTCCACACATCGACCACTATCTAGCATGCATCTAGAGTATTAAGTTCATAAGAATAGAGTAACGCATTAGGCAAGATGACATGATGTAGAGGGATAAACTCAAGAAATATGATATAAACCCCATATTTTTATCCTCGATGGCAACAATACAATACGTGCCCTGCTGCCCCTGCTGTCACTGGGAAAGGACACTGCAAGATTGAACCCAAAGCTAAGCACTTCCCATTGCAAAAAAGATCAGTCTAGTGGGCCAAACCAAACTGATAATTCAAAGAGACTTGCAAAGATAACCAATCATACATAAAAGAATTCAGAGGAGATTCAAATATTTCTCATAGATAAACTTGATCATAAACCCACAATTCATCAGATCTCGACAAACACACCGCAAAAAGAGTTACATCGAATAGATCTCCAAGAAGATCAAGGAGAACTTTGTATTGAGATTCAAAGAGAGAGAAGAAGTCATCTAGCTAATAACTATGGACCTGAAGGTCTATGGTAAACTACTCACACTTCATCGAAGAGGCTATGGTGTTGATGTAGAAGCCCTTCGTGATCGATTCCCCCTCCGGCGGAGCACCAGAAAAGGCCCCAAGATGGGATCTCATGGGTATAGAAGGTTGAGGCAGTGGAAATAGGGTTTCGTGGTGCTCCTAGATGTTTTCAGGGTATGCAAGTATATATAGGCAAAGGAAGTCGGTCAGGGGAGCCACGAGGGGCCCACGAGGGTGGGGGCGCGCCCACCCCCCTGGGGCGTGCCCTACTGCCTCGTGGCTTCCTCATTTGCTTCTTGACCTCCACTCCAAGTCTCCTGGATTGCGTTTGTTCCAAAAATAACTCTCCCGAAGGTTTCATTCTGTTTGGACTTCGTTTGATATTCCTTTTCTGCGAAACACTGAAATAGGCAAAAAAAACTAGCAATTTGGGCTAGGCCTCCAGTTAATAGGTTAGTCCCAAAAATAATATAAAAGTGTATAGTAAAGCCCATAAACATCCAAAATAGGTAATATAATAGCATGGAACAATCAAAAAATTTAGATACGTTGGAGACGTATCAAGCATCCCCAAGCTTAATTCCTACTCGTCCTCGAGTAGGTAAATGGTAAAAACAGAATTTTTTATGTGGAATGCTACCTAGCATATTTCTCAATGTAATTTTCGTTATTGTGGCATGAATGTTCAGATTCAAATGATTCAAGATAAAAGATCATATTGACATAAAAATAGTAATACTTCAAGCATACTAATAAGTAATCATGTCTTATCAAAATAACATAGCCAAAGAAAGCTTATCCCTACAAAATCATATAGTTAGGCCATGCTTCATTTTCGTCACACAAAATACTCCCATCAAGCACAACCCCGGTTTCAGCCAAGCAATTGGTTCATACTTTTTAACGCGCTTCAGCTTTTTCAACTCTCACGCAATACATGAGCGTAAGCCATGGATATAGCACTATGGGTGGAATAGAATATGATGATGCAGGTTGTGTGGAGAAGACAAAAAAAGGAGAAAGTCTCATATCGACGAGGCTAATCAACGGGCTATGGAGATGCCCATCAATTAATGACAACATAAGGAGTAGGGATTGCCATGCAACGGATGCACTAGAGCTATAAATGTATGAAAGCTCAACAAAAGAAACTAAGTGGGTGTGCATCCAACTTGCTTGCTCACGAAGACCTAGGGAATTATGAGGAAGCCCATCATTGGAATATACAAGCCAAGTTCTATAATGAAAAATTCCCACCAGTATGTGAAAGTGAAAACATAGGAGACTCTCTATCATGAAGATCATGGTGCTACTTTGAAGCACAAGTGTGGAAAAGGATAGTAACATTGTCCCTTCTCTCGTTTTCTCTCATTTTTTTATTTTGGTGGGCTTCTTTGGCCTCTTTTTTTATTTGGGCTTCTTTGGCCTCTTTTATTTTCCATAAAGTCCGAAGTCTCATCCCGACTTGTGGGGGAATCATAGTCTCCATCATCCTTTCCTCACTTAGGACATCTCTAACACTACTGGAATTAGCTTATTTGTAGTCCGCCATCTCTTTGTCGTCCGCTGGAGGACGGCAAAGAAGGTCTTTGCCGCCAGCCACACGAAACGGATGGCAAAGAAGTGGCTGATGGCAAACAAGGTGTTTGTTGGGGAACGTTGCATAAAATAAAAAATTTCCTACATTCACCAAGATCAATCTATGAGTTCATCCAGCAACGAGAGAGGGGAGTGCATCTACATACCCTTGTAGATCGCAAGCGGAAGTGTTCAAGAGAACGAGGTTGAGGGAGTCGTTCATGTCGTGATCCAAATCACCAGAGATCCTAGCGCCGAACGGACGGCACCTCCGTGTTCAACACACGTACGGTCAGTGTGAAGTCTCCTCCTTCTTGATCTAGCAAGGGGGATGGAGAGGTTGATGAAGATCCAGCAGCACGACGGCATGGTGGTGGATGCAGCAGGGATCCGGCAGGGCTTCGCCAAGCGTCTGCGGGAGGAGGAGGTGTAGCAAGGGGGAAGGGAGGCGCCAAGATGCAGGGTGTGGCTGCCCTCCCTCCCCCCCTCTTTATATAGGGTCCCCAGGGGGGCGCCAGCCCTAGGAGATGGGATCTCCTGGGGGGCGGCGGCCAAGGGGGGAACTTGCCCCCCAAGGCAAGTGGAGGCGCCCCCTCCCCTAGGGTTCCCAACCCTAGGCGCAGGGGGGGCCCAAGGGGGGGCGCACCAGCCCACCAGGGGCTGGTTCCCTCCCCACTTCAGCCCACGGGGACCTCCGGGATAGGTGGCCCCACCCGGTGGACCCCCGGGACCCTTCCGGTGGTCCTGGTACAATACCGGTGACCCCCGAAATTCTCCCGATGTCCGAAATAGCACTTCCTATATATAATTCTTCACCTCCGGACCATTCTGGAACTCCTCGTGACGTCCGGGATCTCATCCGGGACTCCTAACAACTTTCGGTTTGCTGCATACTAATATCTCTACAACTCTAGCGTCACCGAACCTTAAGTGTGTAGACCCTACGGGTTCGGGAGATATGCAGACATGACCGAGACGCCTCTCCGGTCAATAACCAACAGAGGGATCTGGATACCCATGTTGGCTCCCACATACTCCTCGATGATCTCATCGGATGAACCACGATGTCGAGGATTCAATGAACCCCGTATTCAATTCCCTTTGTCAATCGGTACGTTATTTTCCCGAGACTCGATCGTCGGTATCCCAATACCTCGTTTAGTCTCGTTACCGGCAAGTCACTTTACTCGTACCGTAATGCATGATCCCGTGACCAGACACTTGGTCACATTGAGCTCATTTTGATGATGCATTACCGAGTGGGCCCAGAGATACCTCCGTCATACGGAGTGAGAAATCCCAGTCTCGATTCGTGCCAACCCAACAGACACTTTCGGAGATACCCGTAGTGCACCTTTACAGCCACCCAGTTACGTTGTGACATTTGGTACACCCAAACCACTCCTATGGTATCCGGGAGTTGCACAATCTCATGGTCTAAGGAAATGATACTTGACATTTGGAAAAGCTCTAGCTAAACGAACTACACGATCTTTGAGCTATGCTTAGGATTGGGTCTTGTCCATCACATCATTCTCCTAATGATGTGATCCCGTTATCAATGACATACAATGCCCATAGTCAGGAAACCATGACTATCTGTTGATCAACGAGCTAGTCTACTAGAGGCTCACTAGGGACTTGTCGTGGTCTATGTATTCACACGTGTATTACGATTTCCGGATAACACAGTTATAGCATGAATAATAGACAATTATCATGAACACAGAAATATAATAATAACCATTTACTATTGCCTCTAGGGCATATTTCCAACAGTGTTTGCCATCAGCCAACTCTTTGCCATCCGCTGGCTAACGGCAAAGAAACTATGTCGTCCGCTAGTGGACGGCAAAGAGGTTGGTGGGTCCGGTTATTGTATAACCAACCCAAGCCCACCAGCCCCACCACTTTGCCGTCCGCAAGCAGACGGCAAAGAATGTTTGCCGACCGTTGGCGGACGGCAAAGAGGCGGGTACGTTAACGGCCGTCCCGCCCCCGTCCTCTCTTTTTCTTCTCTCCACTCTCTCTCTCACTCTCGTTCCCTCCCCACCCACAACCGCGCCGCTGCCGCCGACCCCGTCTGCCGTAGCCGGCCGCTTCACAGCCACGCACCCCTCCCCTGCAGTGCTCTGGCCTCCACCACACCCCCGCCGCCCCTTCTACGTCACCCCGCCCACACC
>NC_057798.1:21686125-21743084 GCF_018294505.1 Triticum aestivum | reverse complement strand
CCGACACCCTGACACCACACCCCGACACCCTGACAGCACACCCCGACCCCGACAACCCGACACCCTGACACCCCGATCGACCCCGGACATGATGATGATACAAAAATATCATATATATTTGTCTTGTTCGGGTGTATTTTTATTATGTTCATGATGATGATACACTTAAATTATATACATATTATTATGTTCATATCAGGTATCCAATTTTTTTATGTTGTACTAATTTCGTTTACTTTTTGTCACTTCATGTGTTGACAAGATGGTGGGCAAGGGTCCAAAGCGCCCCGAGCTTCCTGCGAGCGCTACTGGGAGGTGTGGTTCCATTATTCCACCCCAGCCCCTCCGGAGAGCGTTGCTAGATAGTATGAAGACAACTGCGGCAGGCACTTCTACTTCTGCTGGGAGAGGTCGGGGGAGGACGAAGAAGGCTGGTAGAGGTGGACGTGGCAGCGGGAGAGGTAGGAAGGCTGCTATGCCTTCCTCGCCGCCACCCTCAGCTGATTCACCCGACCACAGGACTGCTCCATCTGACATGGACCCATCTCGGACTCTGGTCCATGAGCCTCCGGTCGCTGATCCTTCGCCCCACCAGACTCAGGTCGCCGATCCTTCGGCCCACGTGAGTCCGGTCCTAGAGTCTTCGTCCCAGAAGACTCCAGTCAGGGGGTCTTCGTCCCAGAAGACTTCGGTCATGGGGTCTTCGTCCCAGAAGACTCTGGTCCCGCCGTTTTCTTCCCACAAGACTCCGGTCCCACCGTCTTCTTCCCACGAGACTCCGGAGGCTAGTGGCCCGGATGATGGTAGCGAGGACACCTTTTCAGATGATAGCTACAGCGAGGACGAGATGGTTGAGAAGCGCAAGAAGGTCTACAAGCATGGTGGTACAAAGCTCTCACCCGTGCCGACGACCCCCGACCAGAGGTGGTTGATTGCGCCTAAAGGGTTGAAGTAAGTGCATTTACTATTTTTTAATCTTTTGCCTTCATGTTCCTTCAAATTAATATCTAATGCGTTTGCCTTGTCATACTGCAGGGGCTGGGTATACCCCCGTGACCGTGGTGTCCGCAGGTCCAACCAGGTCCTTAGCACGCTTTGCCGGCAGCACTTCCCTGGGTGGGTCATGATGCCCGGTGAGGGTCATGTTCCATAGCTAGCACTGAGCTGGGAGATGTACTCTGTTGCCCCGGCCCCTCCAGGGGAGATGGTCGCCGGTGTCGCGTGCGAGACGGTGGCCGACATTGTGTGTCGTCGGTTTTGGGTAATTTCTCCTTTAGAGAATTAAAAATGAACACTACCTACCTAGTGATTGTACTAATCATTGTTGTCTTCCTTGATTGCAGACCTTCTACAGGGTTTCAGAGGGAGAACAGGAGGCCGCGGCTATGGTTGTCGAAGACGATGCAAGCGCCTACTTTAGAACTTGCGGCACGAGGCTCGGGTGCAGGCCGTTCAAGACTACTACGCCTCGCAGGGTATTAGGAGGGCCAAGAAGAAGTGTCACAGCATGTTTCTGAGTAGGAAGAAGTACTTGTCGGTAATTATACCTATTCTTAAGGCCTTGAACTTAGTTTTCTTGATTTGATTCGTAGCGCTGAAATTTCTCTTGACTCACTTAGGTGCCCCCAAGATGGTGAGTCGATAAGATGGACGGTTGGGAGGCGTTGGTGGATGTGTGGTGCTCTCCTCAATGGCGGCTCGAACACCAAAGGGCCAAGGATAAGCGCGACCAAATGGAAGGTGTGCCACCATCAAGGGAGCTCCAACCTGTTTGAGTACGGGGATAACTGGGTATGTGGTTTGTCACATGATTCACGCAATTTCATTCTTCATGGTAGCATTTATCTTTTCCAAAATGACTTAATATGCTTAGTTAGTTAAAGTGACATAATAACTACCTTGGATACTTCAATAATAACATAATTAGCTCAATAATGACTTAATATGCTTTAGTTAGTTAAAAATGGCATAACTACCTTCGATAGCTCAATAATGACTTAATATGCTTTAGTTAGCTAAAAAATAGCATAACTACCTTGGATAGCTCAATAATGACATAATTAGCATACTTTGGTAAAAAATGGCATAATAATCTTTCTTAGCTCCAAAATGACCTAAACCTAGCTTATTTTCCTCAAAAATGACATAATAACCTTTCTTAGCTCCAAAATGACCTATTTACATAGTAATATCATTCTCAATGCTAGCTTGAGCCCTTAACTAATATTTTGTTCCTCTCTCTCAGGCGCATTACAACAATAAGCCTGTGCCAAGTCTGTTCAACCTCTATGGCATGGCCCATATGGCCCCGTACAAGAAGGCCAAGGCATTCATGGAGTCTGACCTAGATCATCTAGAGAGCTTCACCAACATCTCCTCCCACCACAAGCTTGTGAAGTACAGAGACGAGGGGAAGACGAGGAAAGGGGAGGACTTTAACCCGAGTCGGGATCCTTTTGATACAGAGCTGGTGATGATATCTGGTGGCGGGAGGTCCCATGGCTCTCAAGCCATTGGTGATGGACTGATACGTTGTCCTAAGACTCCCCCACAGATCAAGAAGCGCATAAGTAGCTCTGATCCTGAGATAACGCCTCGTGCACGGCCCGTGGTGCTCGCCATGGCGGTTAGTTATACGGACTCTCTGACCTTTCCTCCATTACATTGTGTGTGCGTCCGTCGATGATTACAATGCTAACAAGGAGTGTTGTGTTGCAGGCAGCGGTTGAGAAAGAGATATTGAAGACCCAGGCGCTTTTGGGGGAGGCAAAAAGGGAGGCGGCAGAGAGGGAGAGGGAGAGGAAGGAGAGGACGGCTAAGCTGTTGGAGGAGGAGAGGAACCGGAATGATGCGTCTCACCGGGCCCTATACGAGCTCATCGTGGTACGTTTGTTGTGCATATTAGCCCAATCATGCACGTAATGTTCACATTACTAACTAATATGACTGACTCGTGAGAACCAAATGTGCAAACCATGTGCGAGAAAAGCGGTCAGGCCGCTCCGCCGATGCCCCAGATTGCTCCGGCGGGCACGGTGAGTTTGATTTGAAGGGTCCTTAGTTACTACTATTCACATTTCAGTTTGCATCATGCTAACGAGACATTATTGGAAATGATCTTTGGTTCAGCATGGCTCCCGACAAGCATCGACCAATCCTTCCGCGTCTGCCAATGCCGGAACCCCGACCGGTCCTTCACCTCCGTCTGCCAACAATGGCGCAGCCCCGACCATTCCTACACCTCTGTGATAACGGTATTTTTCTTCTTATTTAGCGTGTTTAGTCCATTTCAGACATAATTTAGCTTATTTAGTCCACAAATGACATAATAAGATGAAGAAAATCAAGGAAGAGGAAGGAAAGAAGGAATAGAAAGAAAAGAAGAAGAAGAAGAAGAAGAAGAAGTCTTCTTCTTCTTCTTTTCCTCCTATTACTTGTTTTTATTCGTAAATGGCATCATAACCTTGCTAACCTCATAAATGTCATATACTTAGCTTGTTGTCCTCTAAAATGACACAATAAGCTTAGTTAGATCAAAAATGGCATAATTTGCTACGTTAGCTCAAAAATGGCATTTTTCTTCTTATTTAGCCTATTTAGTCCATTTATGACATAATTTAGCCTATTTAGTCCACAAATGACATAATAAGATGAAGAAAATCAAGGAAGAGGAAGGAAAGAAGGAATAGGAAGAAAAGAAGAAGAAGAAGAAGTCCTTCTTCTTCTTCTTATTCTTCTTTTCTTCATCTTCTTCTTCTTCTTCTTCTTCTTTTCCTCCTCTTACTTGTTTTTATTTGTAAATGGCATCATAACCTTGCTAACTTCATAAATGTCATATACTTAGCTTGTTGTCCTCTAAAATAAAACAATAAGCTTAGTTAGGTCAAAAATGGCAGCTATGTTAGCTCAAAAATGGCATTTTTCTTCTTATTTAGCCTATTTAGTCCATTTATGATGTAATTTAGCCTATTTAGTCCACAAATGACATAATAAGATGAAGAAAATCAAGGAAGAGGAAGAAAAGAAGGAATAGGAAGAAAAGAAGAAGAAGAAGAAGAAGAAGTTCTACTTCTTCTTCTTCTTCTTCTTCTTTGTCTAGTCTTCTTCTCCTTCTTCTAGTCTTCTTCTCCTTCTCCTCCTCCTCCTCCTCCTTCTTCTTCTTCTTCTTCTTCTTCTTCTTCTTCTAGTTTTCTTCCTCTTCTTCTTCTAACTTTCTTGTTTCCATTTTGCAGATTTAATTCAGTATATGGAAGCTTGCATGGATGGAGTGCTTGTTTCTCTGTTCTTCTTTTTTGTTTTTATCGAAGAATAATGTGGAACTTGTTATATGGATGCGTGGAACAATGTGTTGGATGAATATTGTGATAGTAGTGTAAGATGTATGGATGATACTATGTTTCTTATGTATGTATATATGTTGTCATGGATGGAGCTATATATGTGTTGCATAGATCATATGTCTGTTGTGCCTGTGAAATAAAAAATATGTATATCTGTGTGTGAATTCCAGTGAAATTAAATGGACATAAATGCAAACAGGGGATATATAGCCTCTTTGTCGTCTGCTAGCAGACGGCAAAGAGTACACATGGCAGCTTCCTGTAGACACTGGGAACACTAGCTGCCTATTTGGTCAGCTATGTCGTCTGCTGGCGGACGGCATAGCTGGCTACATGGCAGCTTCCCAGCGCTGGCCTAAATGAGCTCTTTGTCGTCCTCTAGCGGATGAAAAGACATTTGAATCATTGCCGTCTGCTGGCGGGCGGCAAAGAGCATCGTTAACGCCCTAACGGCTCTGACGCCACCCCACTTTCGTCCGTAGTCTTTGCCATCTGCTGGCCTCAAACGGCGGACGGCACAATCATTTGCCATCAGTTTCTCAAAAGCGGACGACAAATAAGGCCTTTGCTGGCACCTATTCAGACGGACAGTTTGTCGTCTACTGGCGGACGACAAAGATGTTTCCCGTCCAGGATCTATGCCTTTGCTGTCTGCCATGGCGGGCGGAAAAGAAGCTGTTTCCAGTAGTGTAATAATGAAGATCATCACACTTTTATTTATTTACAACTCAAGAATTACAATTCAATACTTAGAACAAAATATGACTCTATGTGAATGCCTCCGGCGGTGTACCGGGATATGCAATGAATCAAGAGTGACATGTATGAAAGAATTATAAAGGTGGCTTTGCCACAAATACGATGTCAACTACATGATTATGCAAAAGCAATATGACAATGATGGAATGTGTCATAATAAACGGAACGGTGGAAAGTTGCATGGCAATATATCTCGGAATGGCTATGGAAATGCCATAATAGGTAGGTATGGTGGCTGTTTTGAGGAAGATATAAGGAGGTTTATGTGTGATAGAGCGTATCATATCACGGGGTTTGGATGCACCGGCGAAGTTTGCACCAACTCTCAAGGTGAGAAAGGGCAATGCACGGTACCGTAGAGGCTAGCAATGATGAAGGGTAAGAGTGCGTATAATCCATGGACTCACATTAGTCATAAAGAACTCATATACTTATTGCAAAAAATTATTAGCCCTCGAAGCAAAGTACTACTACGCATGCTCCTAGGGGAAGGGTTGGTAGGAGTTAACCATAGCGCGATCCTGACCTCCACTCATAAGGAAGGCAATCAAAAGAACACCCCATGCTACAAATTTGTTACACAACTTTTACCATACGTGCATGCTACGGGACTTGCCAACTTCAACACAAGTATTTCTCAATTTCATAATTACCCAACTAGCATGACTCTAACATTACCACCTTTATATCTCAAAACAATTATCAAGTATCAATTTTATCATAGTATTCAATGCACTCTATATGATAGTTTTTATTATACCCAACTTGGATGCCCATCATATTAGGACTAATTTCATAACCAAAGCAAATACCATGCTGTTCTAAAAGACTCTCAAAATAATATAAGTGAAGCATGAGAGATCAATAATTTCTACAAAATAAAACCACCGCCGTGCTCTAAAAAGATATAAGTGAAGCACTAGAGCAAAATTTTCTAGCTCAAAAGATATAAGTGAAGCACATAGAGTATTCTAATAAATTCCGATTCATATGTGTCTATCCCAAAAGGTGTGTACAGAAAGGATGATTGTGGTAAACTAAAAAGCAAAGACTCAAATCATACAAGACGCTCCAAGCAAAACACATACAATGTGGTGCATAAAAATATAACTCCAAGTAAGGTTACCGATAGACGAAGATGAAAGAGGGGATGCCTTCTGGGGAATCCCCAAGCTTAGGCTTTTAGTTTTCCTTGAATTTACCTTGGGGTGCCTTGGGCATCCCCAAGCTTAGGCTCTTGCCACTCCTTATTCGATAGTCCATCAAATCTTTACCCAAAACTTGAAAACTTCACAACACAAAACTCAACAGAAAATCTTGTTAGTGCAAGAAAGCAAACCACCACTTTAAGGTACTGTAATGAACTATTCTTTATTTATATTGGTGTTAAACCTACTGTATTCCAACTTCTCTATGGTTCATACCCCCGATACTAGCCATAGATTCATCAAACTAACCAAACAACACACGAAAAACAGAATCTGTGAAAAACAGAACAGTCTGTAGTAATTTGAAACTTTCGAATACTTCTGGAACCCTAAAATTCCTACCAAAATAGGAAGTCCTAGGCAATTTGTCTATTAATCTTATGCAAAAATAATCAACTAAAAATCACGTTTCTGTGATTTATTACTCGTGTGTGCAAAAGTTTCTATTTTTAGCAAGATCAAATTAACTATCACCCAAGATGATCCTATAGGTTCTACTTGGCACAAACACTAACTAAAACATAAAACCACATCTAAACAGAAGCTATATGAATTATTTAATAATAAATAGGAACAAAAAGTAAAGAACAAAAATAGAATTGGGTTGCCTCGCAACAAGCGCTATCGTTTAACGCCCCTAGCTAGGCATAAAAGCGAGAATAGATCTAAGTATTGCCATAATGGTAAGCTAAATCACGAAAACTCATCTCATATTCCCTATGTTCAGCAGCAAGTTTTCTTTGTGGCAAGCAAAAGCAATCAAAAGGGCTAAATTTAATGGGATAGAAGTCCCCAAGATCAAGCTCGGGAGGTATGGATTCCTCCTTTGGCCCTTCATATTGTACAACCAAATCATCATTATAAGCATTCTTTTGGAAAAAAGTCATGAGCCTTTGCTCAAGAGAAATCCTAACCCATTGTTTTGAATAGAAAAATCATTATTAAGATTAGAGATTCTATCAACTAGAACATCGGTAGGAACCTTTTTTCTAAGGTTTTCATTAAAAGCAACATGATCTAAAGATTGTAAACACATTAAGTCTTCTTGATTAAATAGGATCGCGTCTATGGGAGGACGACCAGCGTCCACCCTATAGTCCGCAAACATTTCTTTGGCTTCTTTTATTATAAATCTGAACTCATGTGCCAAAAAGATAGTAGTTGCACGCTTAACAGAAGAATGCTCAATATTGGAAAATTCGAGGAAAATCCTTTATATGCAAGGATGCATATTCATAAAGTGTCTTTCAAGTTCAACTATAAGCAAGGATATGGCATCCGCAAGACTACTAGTTCTATGAAGAATAGTTCCACCCATAGCGGACAAATCACCGGCACAAGTAAAGAAATCCTGACCCCTTTTCCAATAATATAACCACTACCGACTCAAAACTTTTTAGTATGTAAGATGGTGGGTTCTTCAACAGGATCATCAAAAGCATCAAAGTTTCCCATGTTATTACTGTTGTCCTTATCAACGATAACCTCCCCAGTTTCACACATAGTGGCAACAAATACAGGAAGCAAGCGAAAAAGAGGCAAATGGGAAAGAGAGGGCGAATAAAATGGCAAGGGTGAAGTGGGGGAGAGGAAAACGAGAGGCAAATGGCAAATAATATAATGCGAGGGATAGAGTTTGTGATGGGTACTTGGTATGTCTTCACTTGAGCGTAGACCTCCCCGGCAACGGCGCCAGAAATCCTTCTTTCTACCTCTTGATTACTGCGTTGGTTTTCCCTTGAAGAGGAAAGGGTGATGCATCAAAGTAGCGTAAGTATTTCCCTCAGTTTTGAGAACCAAGGTATCAATCCAGTAGGAGGCTACACGCAAGTCCCTCGTACCTACACAAACAAATAAGAACCTCGCAACCAACATGATAAAGGGGTTGTCAATCCCTTCACGGCCACTTGCAAAAGTGAGATCTGATAGAGATAATAATAAGATAAATATTTTTGGTATTTTTATGATATGGATTGAAAAGTAAAGATTGCAAAATAAAGAAGATCAGAAACTTATATGATGGAAAATAGACCCGGGGGCCATAGGTTTCACTAGTGGCTTCTCTCAAGATAGCATAAGTATTACGGTGGGTGAACAAATTACTGTCGAGCAATTGATAGAAAAGTGCATAGTTATGAGAATATATATGCATGATCATGTATATAGGCATCACGTCTGCGACAAGTAGATCAAAACGATTATGCATCTACTACTATTACTCCACACATTGACCGCTATCCAGCATGCATCTAGAGTATTAAGTTCATAAGAATAGAGTAACGCATTAGGCAAGATGACATGATGTAGAGGGATAAACTCAAGCAATATGATATAAACCCCATCTTTCTATCCTCAATGGCAACAATACTATACGTCCCTGCTGCCCCTGCTATACTAGGAAAGGACACTGCAAGATTGAACCCAAAGCTAAGCACTTCTCCCATTGCAAGAAAGATCAATCTAGTAGGCCAAACCAAACTGATAATTCGAAGAGACTTGCAAAGATAACCAATCATACATAAAAGAATTTAGAGGAGATTCAAATATTTCTCATAGATAAACTTGATCATAAACCCACAATTCATGGGATTTCGACAAACACACCGCAAAAAGAGTTAGATCAAATAGATCTCCAAGAAGATCAAGGAGAACTTTGTATTGAGATTCAAATAGAGAGAAGAAGCCATCTAGCTAATAACTACGGACCCGAAGGTCTGTGGTAAACTACTCACACTTCATCGGAGAGGCTATGGCGTTGATGTAGAAACCCTCTGTGATTGATTCCCCCTCCGGCAGAGCACCGGAAAAGGCCCCAAGATGGGATCTCATGGGTACAGAAGGTTGCGGCGGTGGAAATAGGGTTTCGTGGTGCTCCTGGATGTTTTCAAGGTATGCAAGTATATATAGGCGAAGGAAGTCGGTCAGGGGAGCCACAAGGGGCCCACGAGGGTGGGGGGCATGCCCACCCCCCTAGGGCGCGCCCTCCTGCCTCGTGGCTTCTTGATGACCCACAAGTGTAGGGGATCAATCGTAGTCCTTTCGATAAGTAAGAGTGTCGAACCCAACGAAGAGCAGAATGAAATGATAAGCGGTTTTCAGTAAGGTTTTCTCTGCAAGCACTGAAATTGTAGGTGATTGATAGTTTTGTGATAAGATAAATAGTAACGAGTAACAAGTAATTAAAGTAAATAAAGTGCAGCAAGGTGGTCCAATCCTTTATGTAGCAAAGGATAAGTCTGGACAATTTCTAATAATAATGAAGGAGCTCCCGAGGACACATTGGGAATTATCGTAAAGCTAGTTTTCATCACGTTCATATGATTCGCGTTTGGTACTTTGATAATTTGATATGGGTGGACCGGTACTTGGGTACTACCCTAACTTGGACAAATATCCCACTTATGATTAACCCCTATTGCAAGCATCCGCAACTACAGAAAGAAGTATTAAGGTAAACCTAACCACAGCATTAAACATATGGATCCATATCAGCCCCTAACGAAGCAACACAAAAACTAGGGTTTAAGCTTCTGTCACTCTAGCAACCCATCATCTACTTATTACTTCCCCATGCCTTCCTCTAGGCTCAAATAATGGTCAAGTGTCATGTAGTCGACCTTCACATAACACCACTAGAGGAAAAGACAACATACATCTCATCAAAATATCGAACAAATACCAAATTCACATGACTACTAATAGCAAGACTTCACCCATGTCCTCAGGAACAAACGTAACTACTCACAAAGCATATTCATGTTCATAATCAGAGGGGTAATAATATGCATAAAGGATCTGAACATATGATCTTCCACCAAGTAAACCAATTAGCATCAACTACAAGGAGTAATCAACACTACTAGCATCCCACAGGTACCAATTTGTGGTTTTGATACAAGATTGGATACAAGAGATGAGCTAGGGTTTTGAGAGGAGATGGTGTTGGTGAAGATGTTGATGGAGATTGACCCCCTCCCGATGAGAGGATCGTTGGTGATGACGTTGGTGATGATTTCCCCCTCCCGGAGGGAAGTGTCCCTGGCAGAACAGCTCTGCCAGAGCCCTAGATTGATTCCGCCAAGGTTCCGCCTCGTGGCGGCGGAGTTTCGTCCCGTAAGCTTGCCCACGATTTTTTCCAGGGTAAAAGTGATGATATAGCAGAAGATGGACGCCATAGGCCCACCAGGGGGCCCAGGAGATAGGGGTGCGTCCTATAGGGGGGGGCGCCCTCCTGTCTCCTGGACAGGGTGTGGGCCCCCTGGCATATTTCTTTTGCTCAGAAATTCTTATTAATTCCAAAAGGTTGTTTCGTGGAGTTCCAGGACTTTTGGAGCTGTGCAAAATAGGTTTCCAACGTTTGCTCCTTTTCCAGCCATAATTCCAGCTGCCGGCATTCCCCCTCTTCATGGTAAACCTTGTAAAATAAGAGAGAATAGCCATAAGTATTAAGATATAATGTGTAATAACAACCCATAATACAATGAATATTGATTTAAAAGCATGATGCAAAATGGATGTATCAACTCCCCCAAGCTTAGACCTCGCTTGTCCTCAAGCGGAAGCCGAAATCGAAAAATATGTCCACATGTTTAGAGATATAGGTGTCGATAAAAACAAAATATGGACATGAGGGCATCATGATCATTCTAATAACAGCAACATATATAGATTTTGTCATATGATTTCCTATGCTCAAGTAACAATCAATTCACAATGTCAAGTATGGTTCAAAAACTTTATTGGGAACTAACAAACTATAATCTCAGTCATTGAAGCAATTGCAATTTATCGTAACATCAGAAAGAGTCAACAATCGAGCTTTTCAGCAAGCTCACATACTCAACTATCTCATAGTCTTCTACAATTGCTAACACTCACGTAGTACTTGTGGTTATAGAGTTTCAGCCGGACACTGAGATAGATAGGGGCTTATTGTGTTGCCTCCCAATGTATTCACCTTTAGGTGATGTCAACAATAATAGTCTATACTAACTTACATCCAATTGGATATATATATATCATGATCTTTCAAACACGAGGAGCTTGCCAAAGGATAAAATGAAAAAGGGAAAGGTGAGAATTACCTTGACTCAAACATAAAGTAAAAGATAGGCCCTTCGCAGAGGGAAGCAGAGGTTGTCATGCGCGTTTAGGGTTGATGCACAAAATCTTAATGCAAAAGAATGTTACTTTATATTACCCCTTGTATGTGGACCTTTATTATGCAGTCCGTCGCTTTTATTACTTCCACAACAAGTTCGTACAAAGCTTATTTTCTCTGTAGTAATAAGTCATACATATTTAGAGAGCAATTTTTATTGCTTGCACCGATGACAACTTACTTGAAGGATCTTACTCAATCCATAGGTAGGTATGGTGGACTCTCATGGAAAAACTGGGTTTAAGGATATTTGGAAGCACGAGTAGTATCTCTACTTGGTGCGAGGAATTTGGCTAGCATGAGGGGGAAAGGCAAGCTCAACATGTTTGGAAGGTCAATGACAATATACTTTAACTGAGATGTCAGAAAACATAAACCATTACGTTGTCTTCCTTGTCCAACGTCAACTCTTTTAGCATGTCATACTTAATGAGTGCTCACAACTATATAAGGTGTCCAAGATAATATATTTATATGTGAACCCCTCTTTCCTTATCACTTCCTATTAATTGCAACGATGACCAAGGCTACGTTCATCAACTCTCAACAATTTTTATGCCTCATACTTTCTATATGTGAAGTCATCACTATCCATAAGATCAATATGAACTCCATTATTCTTTCTACTTTCTCAAGATCATAGTAACATAGCAAAGCCCTTGACTCAACACTAATCTTTATTATAGATAGCTCACGGACTCGATTACAAAAAGAGATCACAAAGCAAAACTCAAAACTACTTGATATCAAAACTTCAATCTACTAGATCAAGAAACTACTAAAAGGATCGAACTAAATAAAGCGGTAAAGATAGGAGTGTGATGGTGATACGATACCGGGGCACCTCCCCCAAGCTTGGCAGTTGCCAAGGGGAGTGCCCATACCCATGTGATTATGTCCTCGAAGGTGATGAAGTAGGAATTGTTGATGATGTAGTAGTTGTTGATGATGTAGGCTTGTCGTCCGTCTTCCAAGGCATAGGCTCTCCATCATAGAAGTATGGTCGAGTCTCCGGGATCCTTAAATCTGCAGCCAAACTCATCCTCTTTCTATATTCATACTCACAGTTCTGGTTTTGCAGGTCATAGATCTGTGCTTGGATATGCTCGATTTTCTCTTGAAGATGGTCTCCCCAATGACTTTGGCATCCAGCTTGTGGTTGTTGGTGAACTCCGTGATCATCATATGGTTGGCGTCGAGTCCACGCTCCACCATCCCTTGGCACTTGAAAACTTGTTCCTCCACGGCTTCGAGCTTTGTCTCCACGCTTCCGGTACGCCTTGGTCCCTCCACATCGCAGATGTGCAGAACCCCCTCACGCATCTCAATCATTTGAGGGTGTTGCAGCACCTCCGCAAGATAGGGGTTGATAACCCTCTCGAAAAACTGGTCCGTGGGAGCGCTTGGAGACGACATGATGCTCTTAGATCTGAAACAGAAACAGCTCAAAACGAAAACAGAGGATATTTCCGTGATACGGTGGTCAAAACCTTCGGGAGTATATATAATGAATTTTTATCGACCAAAATACGTAACATGCAAGAAAATGGAGGTGCCCACAAGACAGGGGACGCTCCCTACAGGGGGGGGCCCTCCACTCTCGTGGGAGCCTCGTGTCCCTTTCGGACTACTTCTTTCTTCCTAAAATTCTCAAATATTCCAAAACTGATAAAAATTGCCATTGGAGTTGTTTTGGAGTCGGTTTACTTACCGTACCACATACCTATACCTTTTAGGAGTCTGGAACATTTTGGTAGGTGTCCCTTATGTATTCCTCAGGAGTCACGGTTTCAATAATATTAGTTTCAACATTGATAGGATTACCTGAAATATAATGTTTAATCTTTGACCGTTTACCACCCTTGGATTTGTGCCTTCGAAGTTGTTGATTTTTATAGCACCAGAATGATAGACCTCCTCGATAACGTAGGGACCTTCCCATTTTGAGAGAAGTTTTCCTGCAAAAAATCTTAAATGAGAGTTGAATAATAACACATAATCTCCTACGTTAAACTCATGCTTTTGTATCCTCTTATCATGCCAGTGTTTGACTTTTTCTTTGAAAAGCTTGGCATTCTCATAGGCTTGGGTTCTCCATTCATCAAGTGAGCTAATATCAAACAACCTCTTCTCACCGGCAAGTTTGAAGTCATAGTTGAGCTCTTTGATAGCCCAATATGCTTTATGTTCAAGTTCAAGAGGTAAATGACATGCTTTTCCATAAACCATCTTATATGGAGACATACCCATAGGATTTTTGTATGCAGTTCTATAGGCCCATAATGCATCATCAAGTTTTTTGGACCAATTCTTTCTAGATCCATTCACAGTCTTTTGCAAAATTAATTTGAGCTCTCTATTGCTCAACTCTACTTGACCACTAGACTGCGGATGATAAGGAGATGCGATTCTATGATTGACATCATACTTAGCAAGCATCTTACGGAAAGCACCATGAATAAAATGTGAACCACCATCAGTCATAAGATATCTAGGGACTCCAAACCTCAGAAAAATAACTTCTTTAAGCATTTTAATATAAGTGTTATGATCAGCACTACTTGTTGGAATAGCTTCTACCCACTTAGTAACGTAATCAACAACAGCTAAAATATCTGTATAACCATTAGAGGCAGGAAAAGGTCCCATATAATCAAAGCCCCAAACATCAAACGGTTCAATAACAAGAGAATAATTCATAGGCATTTCTTGATGTCTACTAATGTTACCTATTCTTTGACATTCATCACAAGATAAGACAAACTTACGAGCATCTTTGAAGAGAGTAGGCCAATAAAAACCAGATTGTAGTACCTTGTGTGCAGTTCTATCTCCAGCGTGATGTCCTCCATAAGATTCAGAGTGACACTTACGTAGAATCTGTTCCTGTTCATGCTCAGGCACACAACGTCTAATAACACCATCTACTCCTTCTTTATAAAGGTGTGGATCATCCCAGAAGTAATGTCTTAAATCATAAAAGAACTTTTTCTTTTGCTGGTATGTGAAACTAGGCGGTATATATTTAGCAACAATGTAATTAGCATAATCAGCATACCAAGGAGCAGTATGAGAAGCGTTGACGACCGCTAATTGTTCATCAGGAAAGCTATCGTTAATAGGAAGTGGGTCATCAAGAACATTCTCTAACCTAGACAAGTTGTCTGCAACGGGGTTCTCAGCTCCCTTTCTATCACTAATATGCAAGTCAAATTCTTGGAGCAAGAGAACCCATCTAATGAGTCTAGGCTTAGCATCTTTCTTTTCCATAAGATATTTAATAGCAGCATGATCAGTGTGAATAGTGACTTTGGAATCAACAATATAAAGTCTAAACTTATCACATGCAAACACGACTGCTAAGAACTCTTTTCAGTAGTAGCATAATTTCTCTGGGCAGTATCAAGAGTCTTACTAGCATACTGGATAGCATTCAATTTCTTATCGACTCTTTGCCCTAAACAGCACCTACAGCATAATCACTAGCATCACACATCATTTCAAAAGGTAAATTCCAATCAGGCGGCTGAACAATAGGTGCAGTGATCAAAGCTTTCTTAAGTGTTTCAAATGCTTCTACACAATCATCATCAAAGACAAAAGGAATATCTTTTTGCAATAAATTAGTCAGAGGCCTAGAGATTTTAGAAAAGTCCTTAATGAACCTCCTATAAAAACCGGCATGACCAAGGAAACTTCTTATACCTTTTATGTCCTTGGGACATGGCATCTTTTCAATAGCATCAACTTTGGCTTTATCAACTTCAATACATCTCTCGGAGATCTTGTGCCCCAAGACAATGCCTTCATTAACGATAAAGTGACACTTTTCCCAATTCAGGACGAGACTAGTGTCTTCGCATCTCTGCAAAACACGATCAAGGTTGCTCAAACAATCATCAAAAGAGGATCCATAAACGGAAAAGTCATCCATGAATACCTCACAAATCTTTTCACAAAAATCAAAGAATATTGCCATCGTGCATCTTTGAAAGGTAGCAGGTGCATTACATAAACAAAAAGGCATACGTCTATAAGCAAAAGTACCAAAAGGGCAAGTAAAAGTGGTTTTAGATTGATCCTTCGCTGACACACGTATTTGAGAGAAGCCAGAATAACCATCTAGAAAGCAAAAATGTGTGTGTTTGGATAGTTTTTCTAGCATTTGATCAATAAAAGGTAAAGGGTAATGATCTTTCTTAGTAGCTTTATTTAACTTACGGAAATCAATTACCATCCTATAACCTGTAATAATTCTTTGCGGGATCAATTCATCTTTATCATTAGGAACAACGGTAATACCTACCTTTTTAGGAACACAATGAACAGGGCTTACCCATTCACTATCAGCAACGGGATAAATAATACCTGCCTCAAGGAGCTTTAGTATCTCCTTTCTTACCACTTCCTTCATCTTGGGGTTTATTCATCTTTGAGGATCTCTAATTGGTTTGGCATCGTCCTCCAATGTAATTTTGTGTTGGCATAATGTGGGACTAACGCCCTTAAGATCATGCAGAGTATATCCAATAGCAGCTCGGTGCTTCTTCAGAGTTTTCAATAATCTTTCTTCTTCTTTCTCTGAAAGGTTAGCACTAATAATAACAGGATATATTTCTTTTTCATCAAGATAAGCATACTTAAGATTATCAGGTAATGGTTTGAGTTCAAACACGGGATCATCCTTGGGTGGAGGGGGATCCCCAAGAATTTCAACGGGAAGGTTATGTTTCAGCATAGGTTCCTGTTTAAGGAACACTTCATCTCTTTCCTCCCTTTCCTTCATAAACATAACGTTTTCATGGTCTAGCAAATATTGTTCTAACGGATCAGTTGGAGGAACAGCAATGGAAGCAAGACCAATAATCTCATCCTTACTAGTTGGTTCCCTTTCACGAGGTTGTCTACTAAACTTAGTGAAATTAAACTCATGAGACATACCATCTATGCCAACAGTGACATATTTTTTTCACAATTAATCTTAGCACCAGCTGTATTCAAGAAGGGTCTACCAAAAATAATGGGACAAAAATCATCTTGTGGGGAACCAAGAACAAGAAAATCAGCAGGGTATTTAACCTTCCTACACAAAACTTCAACATCTCTAACAATCCCAAAGGGTTTAATGGTATACCTATTAGCAAGCTTGATAGTAACATCAATGTCTTCTAACTCAACGGGTGCAATGTCATGCATAATTTCTTGATATAAAGTATAAGGTATTGCAGTAGCACTAGCACCCATATCACATAAGCCATGATAGCAATGATCTCCTATTTTAACCGAAATAACAGGCATGCCTACGACAGGTCTATGTGTCTTAGTATCAGGTCTAGCAATATTAGCAGTCTCACCCAAGAAAGAAATAACATGCCCATCACTACAAGAAATATGTCAACTAGTGACCTTCTGTCAGTGACCCTGGAAGAATTGGTCATAGATCTATGACCATTTCAGACCAATTGGTCAAAATCTGTTCGGGGGGCTCCAAACCCTAAACCATTGCGACCATTTTGGTCAGAAAGGTCGTAATTTCCTTACATGAAAAGGTCATAAAGCAAACAGCGCTAGTCCGCTGCCTTATTTCTAGTTGTTAACGACCAATATAGATGGTCATAGCCTTGTAAATTGTGGTGGGTTGCTATGACTAGGCGCCACCTCATCAGTTTTGCCTATGTGTCATGTCCATGTGGCAGTTTTTGCCCTAGGTTGTGAAGCAACCTATATTTCTGTCATTCCCAAAATTCCCAAAAAAATCTCATAAATTCTTTGGGTCATATCTTCGTCAAATATGTAAAAACCTTCCTTGCCTAGTTCAAAAATAATTCAAAAATATTCATTTTCCTATTCTGTTCAGAACAACAGTTTGTGAAGGAAGTACCACTTTGGCATGTCCAAATAGTATACATTTTCTACAGTGCTTTTCTATGCCCAAATAACCATCCTCCACCAAATGCCAGCTCAATCCATTCATTATTTTGAGCCGAGCTTCAACATTCGTATTTATGTCCAGTGTGGTAGTTTGCAAAGCAAGTACCACATAGGCTCCTCCTTTTGAGCTGAAAATTTGTGAATACGGTCTTCTTAGTAACTGATCATCCTCAGCCAAAACTCACGCCCATTAGCCATGTGCATTTCCCGTACCGCAAATCAAACACTTGGCTGCTTATTCATGTTTAAGCATCGATCGGTCTCCTCGTGAGAATCTTATGTTGTGATTTTCTTCCTAGCACCTACCTGGGGAGTGCCCAACCCACTAGACATACCTAGGCCGCCCAGAACACATGGCAACGCCACGGTCACGCAGTGACCACGCGGCGGGCATGCGAGTTTACGCGCTCTAGAGTTGGGGCCCTTGGCCACCACCCAAACCTCGACGTATCGCCACCAAACCATGTATTTATGATTAAATAGGTACTTATGTAACTAGAAATGATTTTTGGAAAAAATAAATAGCAAACTATGAGGCAGCTGCAGTTCAAATTTGACCCGCTTCCAACTGAATTGGCGGGAATTTGTCTTTTTCACCAAAGGTGGATCAAAACTTTTTGCACCCAACCATTTCGTCAATTGTGCATTAAATATGTCCTAGTATTTTAGAAAATTGATTCGGTCCAATTTTGCAACAATTATTTGGTAGTTCCTTCACAAAAAAACCTCCTTTTGGGCACTCGGAAAATGAAAAATGGTTTTTTCGTCCAAAGAAAATGAAAACTTCCTTAGGCAACATTGTTTGCCATTCCAATATGCACCCTTGTGCACAATATGAGATCATTTGAACAAACTATGCCACGAATGTGGCCATAAGATTGATCATTTGGCTTAAGCCATGAATCTTCAGAGATGATAGCTCATTTCTGAGAACACTTTTTTAAAATAATTGTCGTATTACAAGTTTGTTATTTTTCCTGGAAACTTGGTCACATATAATGACACAATGCGAAGGTTTTCCAATTTTTTGATTTTTTTTTTGAATTTTTTATGCCTGTTTCAAAATGCGGTCAAAACGGCGGGTTTGACCGTTCCTAGCTAGTGGTTGAATCTTGAAATTTTTTGGTGTTTCTCTGATTAAATAGATACTTATGTACCTATAAATGATTTTTGGAAAAAAATAAATAGCAAACTATGAGGCAGCTGCAGTTCAAATTTGACCCGCTTCCACCTGAATCGGCGGGAATTTGTCTTTTTCACCAGAGGTGGATCAAAACTTTTTACACCCAACAATTTTGTCAATTGTGCATTATATATGGCCCAGTATTTTAGAAAATTGATTTGGTCCAATTTTTCAACAATTATTTGGTAGTTCCTTCACAAAAAACCCTCCTTTTGGGCACTCAGAAAATGAAAAATGAATTTTCCGTGCAAAGAAAATGAAAACTTCCTTAGGCAATATTGTTTGGAATTCCAAGATGCACCCTCGTGCACAATATGAGATCATTTGAACAAACTATGCCATGAATGTGGCCATAAGATTGATCATTTGGCTTGAAAGTCATGAATCTTCACGCATGATAGCTCATTTCTGAGAATACTTTTTTAAAATAATTACCGTATTACAAGTTTATTATTTTTCCTATAAACTTGGTCACATATAATGACACAATGCGAAGGTTTTCCAATTTTTTTGATGTTTTTTGAATTTTTTATGCCTGTTTCAAAATGCGGTCAAAACGGCGGGCTTGACCGTTCCTAGCTAGTGGTTAAATCTTGGAATTTTTTTGGTGTTTCTCTGATTAAATATATACTTATGTACCTAGAAATGATTTTTGGAAAAAATAAATAGCAAACTATGAGGCAGCTGCAGTTCAAATTTGACCCGCTTCCAACTGAATTGGCGGGAATTTGTCTTTTTCACCAGAGGTGGATCAAAACTTTTTACACCCAACCATTTTGTCAATTGTGCATTAGATATGGCCTAGTATTTTATAAAATTGATTAGGTCCAATTTTGCAACAATTATTTGGTAGTTCCTTCACAAAAAACCCTCCTTTTGGGCACTCAGAAAATGATAAATGAATTTTCCGTGCAAAGAAAATGAAAACTTCCTTAGGCAACATTGTTTGGAATTTCAAGATGCACCCTCGTGCACAATATGAGATCATTTGAACAAACTATGCCATGAATGTGGCCATAAGATTGATCATTTGGCTTGAAAGCCATGAATCTTCACGCATGATAGCTCATTTCTGAGAATACTTTTTTAAAATAATTACCGTATTACAAGTTTATTATTTTTCCTGGAAACTTGGTCACATATAGTGACACAATGCGGAGGTTTTCCAATTTTTTGATTTTTTTTGAATTTTTTATGCCCGTTTCAAAATGCGGTCAAAACGCCGGGAATGACCGGTCCTAGCTAGTGGTTGAATCTTGGAATTTTTTTGGTGTTTCTCTGATTAAATAGATATTTATTTACCTAGAAATGATTTTTGAAAAAAATAAAGAGCAAACTATGAGGCACCTGCAGTTCAAATTTGACCCGCTTCCAACTCAATCGACGAGAATTTGTCTTTTTCACCAGAGGTGGATCAAAATTTTTGACACCCAACCATTTTGTCAATTGTGCATTATATATGGCCTAGTATTTTACAAAATTGATTAGGTCCAATTTTACAACAAATATATGATAGGTCCTTCACAAAAAAACTCATTTTGGGCACTCGAAAAAAGGGAAAATGAATTTTTCGTGGATCAAAAGCATTTTACATAAAATCATTTGGTCAATTATACATAAAATTTGGTCTAATACATAGAGTTGGTAGGTTCATCACAACAAAACTATTTTTTATACTTCAACAACGAAAAATGCTTTTCTCCTGCAAAAGAACTTATTTTTAACCATTTACGACCTATTTATATGGTCATAAAATCATCAAGGCCTTTATTGCTTTCTGATTGGTCCACGAGCACCTCACGCGGATCATGCCCGACCACCGTTGGATAGGCCTGGATCCGACGGCAGCCCTCTTCCCCCCACCCCCTCTACCCCTCATCCCTCTCATCCCCCTCCCGAATCAGCGTAGCTCTCGTCCAAACCCTAGCCGCGCCATCCTCCGTGCGCCGCCGCCCCCATCGATTCTGCCCAACACCGCCGATCCCCTTCCACCTCTTCCGCCTAGCCCCTTGCCGCCACCCACCTCCGCCACCCACCAGTCCCCTCGCCGCCACCCACATCCGCCACACCTCCCCTCCCCACCTCAGATCCTCTCCCCTCTTCCCACTCCCAGATCCAACTTCCCACCGCCACCTCCGGCGCCCAATCCCGGCGACCTAAGGCGGGATTCGACGGTGCCCAGCAGACCTACACCCGTCACCGGCCATGGAGGTGGTGGCCCTCTCCGCCAGCGATGCGCGGACGAGACCTACACCCGTCCCGTCCTTCTCCTTTCCTCTGTCTCTCTCTCTCTCCCTCACGCATCTTCCCTCTCCCTCAGGTACATCTACAATAGCCCCACCATGGATGGCCTCTTCACGAGCTCCTGTCGCCGCTGCAGTTCGTCCGCGTCGTCGCCCCGCAGACCACCCCTGCACCTCTGCCGCGGACCTGCTCCACATCTCCTACAACCATGACTACGTCTGCTTCACGACGAGACGCTCGCGGTGGCGCGGGCCTCCGATGCCATCCTGCTCGGCGCGATAGGAGGGTGAGTGGAAACGATCTGGCAATAGTAATTAGTTCAGAAATTGTGATGTGCATCTGTGAATTTCAGTTTCAGTAAATGGACGCTGATGCTGCGCTTGCAGGTATAAGTGGGACAGCAATGAGAAGCATCTCAAGCCTGAGACTGGGCTGCTCAACATCCGTGCCGGGCTCGGCGTGTTCACCAATCTGCGGCCAGCCACGGTGTTGCCGCAGGTATATGTCCCTATCTTGTTTCAGCTTCAGTGCATTTCACATAAGTACTATGCTTTACTCGACAGCACTGCCTTTCGTACTCTAGTTTTCTAGTTGCATCCAAGGCCATGTATCGAACGCATCAGATTGTCTCCTGCATCCCCGATGTAATCTCTAGTAGTGGCACATAGTTTAACCAAGCAGCAAAATACTAGCAAATGTAGCCATAGTTGCAGGATTTGGGATGGGTGGACTTGTTTAATTCACTTAAGAATAATAATGTCCTGTGTAACTACTTCCCTCTCTGACCTAGGTTGTTAGAGAGCTTACTGGAGGTATTGTTGACTAAATTATGATGAGACATGGGTGGTTACTGGTTGCCCCTCTTTTCTTGCTGATTTATGCATTTCCAGGTGCATTCTGATGAAACTTGAAATTTGTACTGCTCTGCGTGGCAGGGATTTACTTCGGACAACCTAGGGGTTTTGGTACAAATGACGAGGGAGAGGAAATTGGCTTCAACACTAAAATATATTCAGTTTCTGAGGTAATGCACTGTTCCTCAGACATTTCACTGTTTTTTCAATGTATGAACCCTCTGCTCAGTTAACTAGCTAGCTCACTGGTTGTTGCTGTGGTGGTTTAGGGTCCTGGAGAACACCTGCAGGGACGACGAGGAGATGCGCGCCATCCTTGGCGACAGCATCGGCAACCTGGAGCTCATGAAGCAGAGGGTGCGTTTTTCTGTAATAATAAATTACTGGGGTCTTGATTCTTGATCTGTAGCGCATTTGCGCCTTGGCATAGCATTTTTCTTTCCATAGAACTGAATATCGCAGATAGAACTGTTCAGTCAGTCTGTCTTAGTAGTAGCTACTGAAAACCGACTCGCATTGCTTCATGGAAATCTCTCACGGTCACAGTGAAGAACTCTACTTGTACAACCAAAATTGATTCAAATCCTACGTATCTAGAACTGCATCTTCACATTCTTTAGTGCAGCCATGTAGTAGCACTGTAGTAACCTTCTAGATCAGTTCATTTAGTGATTTTTTTCCGGGGAGTTCATCTTGTAATCTATTTAGATCATGAAGTTTCCAGGACAGTTGCCTGCCTGCTTATATGATAGGCATCACCCTTCGTGTATGAAAGAAACAAGCTGATCCGGTTCCTTTGGTGACCAAGGCATATTCCAGTCCAGCATCTATTAAACTTTGTATGCTGAATTTAAATTGGTTGCCAGCAACAGCAGTTCCTTTTATGCACCGGTTCAGATCACCTGATGGATATGCTTGTGCAATCCTATTCCAGCTCAAATAGAAACGCTAAACATATCATAAATGATGCACCTTTTGCATTCTTTCAGTCTTGTATTTTTAGGAAGCATTTTAAAACGAGGATCATGCAGCCCCCACATAATACTCATGTAGCCCCCACATAATGTTGTCTAACAGATTGCTTTGTTAATATACTGTTCTTCCTTGCGTAATGTTCTTGTTGCCGATAATAGGGCCTGTAGATAGCAAGTTATTTTCCTAGTGGTTACTTATGCTTATTGTGTATCACATTGAAAGAGAAAATGCACAATGAGCTTGTTTGATCTTTTCTATGCTTATGTATACTTGATCTGGGCAGTCCTATTTCCTATGATCTTTCCTATCATTTGCTAGTGTGATGCTTGAAGATGAAATTTTTTAAAACCCTGCTATCATGCATCTCCATATTATTGGTTTAGTGTACCATAGATATGTGTGATCATTTTGTCTAACTATCTTCCTTGTGTATGCTTGTTCTTGAACTGCAGGGCGCGGAGGTTCTGCTGTTAACAAGTTCCGAATGTCACTGGGTCTGCCGGTGGCAGCCACTGTCAACTGCGCTGATAACACTGGTGCCAAGAACCTCTACATAATCTCCGTGAAGGTAATCAAGGGGCGCCTGAACAGGCTCCCTTCTACCTGCATTGATGACATGGTTATGGCCACTGTCAAGAAGGGAAAGCCACACCTGAGGAAGAAAGTCATGTCGGCTGTCATTGTGAGACAGCATAAGCCATGGCGCCGAAAGGATAGTGTCTTCATGTACTTTGAAGGTACTGCCAAGTTCTTATGATGACTTCAGTCATTCTGCACTAGTGTACTGTAGTAATTTAATTTGCCTTTCTAAAACTGTAGCCAAGCTGTACCTCCTGCTACTGGAACAATAAAGATGAATGAATTCTTTCTCCTGCTCAACTCTTTCCTCTCTGTCTGTCCACGTAGTAGGATTCATGCATCAAGCCCAGAACCTGAATCTTTTATTTGGCTGCTAGTAAACCAGGTTGTACTCTTTCCAAGTGCAAGTTGGATAGAACCTGCAATTAAGTGCACAGACATATATGGATTCTGGTTCAATTCATATGTATGTTTGTATGTGCATGCTTAAGACTTTGACTAAAAACTAGTTAATTCATTGTTCTACCTTGAAGGTGACCAGTCCCTAGCTGCGCGCTTTGGTCGGTCCTGCTAATTTCAGTTCCTATGATTTTTAATCTTCGTTTTCGGTTTTCCCCAGCTACCAAGACTCTGAGTTTGTGGTGATGGCAGTTGACACAGAGCCGATCGAAATCTTCCCCCACCCCCTGTTGCTCCCTGATGATAACAAGGTAGAAATTTTGTCCGTATGCTGCATCATATATAGTACTGCCAATTAGTTTGTATGTCGTTGCTTGCGTAATATGGTTAGATCGAAGACTGTCAAGCTCATAATTCTATATGATGTGTTAAAGATTAACAGAATATATGACATGACTTGTGTGCAGACCTCTAGTACCTTGCTCATCTATAGTGTGTCTGTTGTATGCTTGCCTTTCTTTGGCCTACTATTTTTATTTATCAAATGAAAGGACATTCTGTTTGGCAGTGGGCGGTTTTGCTCAAAAATAAGTAAATAAATTGTATGTGCATGCTGAAATGTTAGATGTCTGTTGGTTGCTGTATATGGGAAAGATGAATTGAATCTTGTTGTGTACTTGTCAATTCTAGCTTATATTGGTGTCTTGCAATCCTAAAAAATTATTGAATCCTGCTGTGTACTTGTCAATCCTGCTGTGTATTCATATTGTGTCTCTGTTTTCTTGTATGAACGAGTTATCTAATTTTAACTAGCTGGAGAACAAAAAGCATGGTACTAGCTCAATTTGTATTATCATACTAAATAAGTTTCCTTTTCATGAATGGTCTGTTCATAATATACTTGCCTCACTTTTTCTGATTCTTCTCTGCTGATTCATGTAACAGGGCGACCAAGGAAGGCATGTTGTCTGTTTTCTTGAAGGCCGTTTTGTTTGTTCCCAGCCCTAACTACGGTTGTCCAGCTAGCTCGACATGTTGTTCATATCACTATGGTAGTCCAACAAGTTTGGCATGTTGTGAGTTTGGCATGTTCATGACGGGAGAGGGTGCCAGTTTGTGATTGCTTGTAAATCTTGTAAAGTACTGTATTACACAAGTCATTACTGTGATTGCCACTATATTACACTTGTAAGGATGTGGTTGCTTTTATTTGAAGTATTATGTGTGCTTTTTGTCTGCCCATTTAAATACTGGTTCAAATATGAAGAATATGTGCCTGATAGATTGGACCCACTTACCAGAGCATGACAAATGGGACCCAATTACCAGAACCAGACAACTGGGACCCATCTGACTAGTGGACCCTTCTTTTGGGGAAAAAAAGAAAAACTAAATTTGTTTAGACAAAAAGGCCACAACCCAACAATAAAAGAGGATGCAATGTTGGGCTTGGCCCATGAAGCCGATCAAAAATTGATAGAAAAAATATATAAAAAGGCCGAATTGTTGGGCTAGGCCCATGTAGAAAACTGAATTGGACCGGGCTGAATCGTGTGCCACATCAGCTTGCCACGCTGGATGCCTACTTGGCCTAGGGAGGTTGCTAGTGACCAAAACGCCACAGTAGGAATATTTTGGTCGTAAACGTCAATGACCTTCTCACAGAGAAGGTCGCTATAGTCAGTTAACGACCGCCAGCTTTTGACCTTCTGTTTTTGGTCACAAAAAGGTCGCAAATGAAAAACAATGACCTTTCAGTGACCAATAGTCAAGGTCACAAGTTGACATATTTCTTGTAGTGCATCTAAATCCTCGTCGAAGAGATCTTTAACCATAGCAATACTAGGTTCAACATTAATTTTCTCAGGAGGTGTATAATTCCTAGTATTACTCTTATGAACAACAGTCAAAGCTTTAGCATGATCCTTTATCCTAACAGGAAAAGGAGGTTTTTCAACATAAGCAGTAGGAACAATAGGATCACTATAGGTAATAGTCTTTTCTTCGACTGTAATAGGTGCAACTAATTTCACTTCAACAGGAAGATTATATTTAAACCACTTCTCTTTAGGGAGATCAACATGAGTAGCAAAAGATTCACAGAAAGTAGCTACTATCTTAGAGTCAAGTCCATACTTAGAGCTAAATCCACGGAAAGCATCGGTATCCATAAAAGATTTAACACAATCGAACTTAGGTGTCATACCTGACTCCTTACCATCGTCGGAACCCCAATCTTCAGAGTTGCGTTTAATTCTTTCCAATAAGTCCCATTTGAAATCAATAGTCTTTAGCATATAAGAACTAGCATCGAGCAGGTTGCGGTTATCAAGAGAAAGCCAAGCATAAAAGTTATGAATAATCATTTCCCGAAAGAGCTCATGATTGGGGCATGAATATAGCATTGACTTAAGCCTACCCCAAGCTTGAGCGATGCTTTCTCCTTCGCGAGGCCAGAAATTATATATGTAATTACGATCACGATGAACAAGATGCATAGGATAGAACTTCTGGTGAAATTCCAACTTCAATCGCTTATAATTCCAAGATCCCGTATCATCACATAGCCTATACCATCAAACTTAAATGCATCTCCCTTCAAAGATAAAGGGAAGACCTTTCTTTTGACAACATCATCGGGAATACCTACAAGCTTAAATAATCCACAAACTTCATCCACAAAGATAAGGTGTAAATCGGGATGCAATGTTCCATCTCCTTCAAATGGATTAGCTAGCAGATTTTCTATCATACCCGAAGGAGTCTCAAAGTAAATATTTTCATAAAGTTTAGTAGGTTGAGGAGCAACTCTTTGATCTTCTGGTTGGGGTGAAGATACCCCAAACAAGCCCCTCAAAGGATTAGTTTCCATAGTGACAAGTAACAGAAAATTTCAGCACACTATATAAATGCTTCCTTACCAAGTTCCACTCACCAAAAGCGCTACACTCCCCGACAACGGCGCCAGAAAAGAGTCTTGATGACCCACAAGTGTAGGGGATCAATCGTAGTCCTTTCGATAAGTAAGAGTGTCGAACCCAACAAGGAGCAGAAGGAAATGATAAGCGGTTTTCAGTAAGGTTTTCTCTGCAAGCACTGAAATTGTAGGTGATAGATAGTTTTGTGATAAGATAAATAGTAACGAGTAACAAGTAAATAAAGTAAATAAAGTGCAGCAAGGTGGCCCAATCCTTTATGTAGCAAAGGATAAGCCTGGACAATTTCTAATAATAATGAAGGAGCTCCCGAGGACACATTGGGAATTATCGTCAAGCTAGTTTTCATCACGTTCATATGATTCGCGTTTGGTACTTTGATAATTTGATATGTGGGTGGACCGGTACTTGGGTACTGCCTAACTTGGACAAATATCCCACTTATGATTAACCCCTATTGCAAGCATCCGCAACTACAAAAAGAAGTATTATGGTAAACCTAACCACAGCATTAAACATATGGATCCATATCAGCCCCTAATGAAGCAACACATAAACTAGGGTTTAAGCTTCTCTCACTCTAGCAACCCATCATCTACTTATTACTTCCCCATGCCTTCCTCTAGGCCCAAATAATGGTGAAGTGTCATGTAGTCGACGTTCACATAACACCACTAGAGGAAAAGACAACATACATCTCATCAAAATATCGAATGAATACCAAATTCACATGACTACTAATAGCAAGACTTCACCCATGTCCTCAGGAACAAACGTAACTACTCACAAAGCATATTCATGTTCATAATCAGAGGGGTAATAATATGCATAAAGGATCTAAACATATGATCTTCCACCAAGTAAACCAATTAGCATCAACTACAAGGACTAATCAACACTACTAGCAACCCACAGGTACCAATTTGTGGTTTTGATAGTAGATTGGATACAAGAGATGAAATAGGGTTTTGAGAGGAGATGGTGCTGGTGAAGATGCTGATGGAGATTGACCCCCTCCCGATGAGAGGATCATTGGTGATGACGTTGCTGACGATTTCCCCCTCTCGGAGGGAAGTGTCCCCGGTATAACAGCTCCGCCAGAGCCCTAGATTGATTCCGCCAAGGTTCCGCCTCGTGGCGGCGGAGTTTCGTCCCGTAAGCTTGCCCACAATTTTTTTTCCAGGGTAAAAGTGATGATATAGCAGAAGATGGACGTCGGAGGCCCACTAGGGGGCCCAGGAGATAGGGGGTGCGCCCTATAGGGGGGGCGCCCCCCTGTCTCCTGGACAGGGTGTGGGCCCCCTGGCATATTTCTTTTGCTCAAAAATTCTTATTAATTCCAAAAACTTGTTTCGTGGAGTTTCAGGACTTTTGGAGCTATGCAGAATAGGTTTCCAATGTTTGCTCCTTTTCCAGCCAGAATTCCAGCTACCCACATTCCCCCTCTTCATGGTAAACCTTGTAAAATAAGAGAGAATAGCCATAAGTATTGAGATATAATGTGTAATAACATCCCATAATGCAATAAATATTGATATAAAAGCATGATGCAAAATGGACGTATCACTTCCTCGTTTGCTTCTTGACGTCCACTCCAAGTCTCCTGGATTGCATTTGTTCCAAAAATAACTCTCCCGAAGGTTTCATTCCATTTGGACTCCGTTTGATATTCCTTTTCCGCGAAACACTGAAATAGGCAAAAAACAGCAATTTGGGTTGGGCCTCCGGTTAATATGTTAGTCCCAAAAATAATATAAAAGTGTATAGTAAAGCCCATAAACATCCAAAACAGGTAATATAAAAGCATGGAACAATCAAAAATTATAGATACGTTGGAGACGTATCACTTTTCACCGATATGACCCAAACGGCAGTGCCACAAATAAGTTGCATTATCTTTATCAACTTTGCATCTTTTGGCATCAATATTATGAATATGTGTATCACCATGATCAAGATTCAACAAAAATAGACCACTCTTCAAGGGTGCATGACCATAAAAGATATTACTCATATAAATAGAACAACCAATATTCTCTGATTTAAATGAATAACTGTCTCGCATTAAACAAGATCCAGATATAATGTTCATGCTCAACGCTAGCACCAAATAACAATTATTTAAATGAAGGTTCATGGAGCTCTCAGTGGTGTACACCAACAACCTGGTCTCGGTGGAGCACTTCATACACATCATGGAGTTGTTGCTTGCCGAGGAGAAGTACAAGGTGGTCGGGTTCGACCTCGAGTACACCCGCACTCGTGCCGGGTCTCGTCCCAAGGTCGTCGTCGCCCATATGTGTGTGCGGAACCACGTCCTTGTCTACCACTACTGCCTGGCCACAAGGCCTTGCGAGCGTTTCACCAGGTTTGTCAACAGCCCCCACTACATGTTCGCTACGGTGGACATCACCAACGATGTCAAGGTGCTCAAGAATTCGGGCATCGCCTGCTAGAATTTTGTTGACATCCAGGGCCAATACAAGATCTTGGGGCAGCAAGGAGCATGATAAGGACTCACTGATTCACCTCGCCGAGGCATCATCGACCCCTACTACAGAGACATGAAGGATTCCTGCAACAAGGACAAGTGTGTCTGGCACTCGGCCTGGATGGAGAAACTCGACAAAGCTCACGTCGTGTATGCAACCAAGGAGACGTACACGTGCTACGACATGTACAGGCGGATCGTTGACATGAAGAAGTGCCTCCTTCCCCCAAAACGACTAGGGATCCAGCCGGAAGCAGAGCAATGGCAAGCGTCGTCGCAACACTCCTAGTTTAGTATGCATGTAATTGCTTACTTTGGTGTGTGAAAATTTTATGTGTGTAGTCACTTGTGTAATTGTATGCTTAATTTGATTATGCAATGCTGTCTTTTTAAGTATATATACGTTGATGCTCTGAATACAGAGCAAATCACATCGCACATGGACTAAACAATGTAACCCGTCGGTGATGATTTCATCAATCACTAACAATTGTATACCAGCAATCGTTTGCTCACAACACACACGGCTTGTTAATAGGAATCGTCTGTATTATTATCAGTCTTCCCACACATTTTCGATTACAGACCTGTTTGCTGCGTATCACACACATCTTGTTAAGTTGAACCGTTTTTGTTCTCTTGCCTCAACGCAAACAATTCATCCGAGTGAACTGTATGCCGTATATTGCACACACCTTCATCTGGCTGCCCGTTTCTATTGTTCCGCCTCATCGCAAACAGTTCATCCGAGTGAACTGTATGCTCTACATCGCACAACGCCTTCATCTGGTAGCCTGTTTCTTTTGTTCACCCTCATCGTAAATAGTTAATTGAACTGAACCGTATGCACTGAATCGCACACGCAACAAAAATCTGAACCATGTTTGATGCATCCTCATCGCAAACGTTTTGCACCTTTTTTGACGGTTTTTTACACCACCGTTGCGATTATTGCATCGCACACAGTTTCATCGAAGGGTCTCTGATCGTAGTGTCGCGTTAGCAGCATCCTGCAGTAGTGACCCTCCATTGAACATGATCTATTTTTAGACATCCTTCAAATGATCCTTACTTTTGCAAACATGTTTTCATGCCCCATGGTAGGCACTCATGCCAGGTTTGAACGACTTCTGACACCGTATGCACGTTGCGACATGTCTAGTCATTTATCAACTTTTTTCACCGAGAAAGCTCCAAAAAATGTAAAACATGTCGAAAATGCAAACAACTTGGCATGGTGTTTTGAATTGTTCATACAAGGCCATGAAAAAAATTGGAGTCATTTTAAGAATGCTGATAAACAACGTGCTCTCAAACGAGGACGGAGCCTTCTAGCCACACGGAGACCCTTCGCTGAACATGGTCTATTTTTGGACATTCTTATAATGACCCCAATTTTTGTTTTATTCTATTGAATCTATTTTTAAATTTAATTTGAAATTTCAAAAAAATAGTGTTTTTCAAAAAATGTTCGTGTCCGAAGTATTGTTTGCTTTTTAAAAAAAATTCTATCTTTTGACATTCTAAGTAATTTTAAAGACCCGAACATTTTTTTGAAATTTTTGTATAATTATCTAAAATACAATACCTGTATTTAATGAGCAAAATTTGAAAAAGCAAAGTTTTTTTTGAAAATTTCAACAAATTTGTTAAAGCGCTATAACTTTTTGAAAAAGAAAAAGAATCGAAAAAGGAAAAATGAAAAAGAAACAATAAACATACAGAAAAAGGACATAGTGGGAAAAGACCGGTTCACTACAGTATAGCGGTCGCTAAGGGGCAATAGGCCTTCCCAGTCGGGCAACCTCCTATGTGTGGCGCCGTCTTTGCCGCTTGCTGGGGCAAACTGTCGGGGACTCGCACAGACCTGGGATATGAGCGACGATACATGGGCTGGCTCACTTCCACATTTCCACAATGCAGCTAACCAGTTATAGGAACCTTTTAGAAGGTTCCCTGAACCGGGTTTTTTCCTGTGTTGTTTCTTTTCTGATATTTTTTGTTTGTTTTTTTCTGTTTCTTTTTTTCTTCAAGATTTTTTCTTTTTTAAAAATCTTTAGAAATATAAAAATTGTTGCATTTTCCCGAAATTTTAAGAAATGTTCCTATTTCCAAATTTTCTTTGGATATTTTTAAAAGTATTCACTTATTTTATAATATTTGGAAATAAAAAGCATCTTTTAGAAAACAAAAAATATTTGGAAATTTCAAAAGGAAGTCTTCGTTTTTAAATTTTGTTCAAAAATTCAAAAAATATTCGCAAATTCCAGAAATATTTGGGGAATTTCAAAATATGTTCTTGCATTAAAAAACATTTACAAATTAAAAAATCATGTTTAAAAAATTGTTAGCAAATTCCAAAAAATGGGGAATTTCAAGAAAATGTTTGTAATATTGGTTTGCTTCGTATTGCGAGTAGATTGATCAGAGAAGTCGGCTTCACTTTGTTTCTTGTGGTGGTCGTCGTTATTGTTGTCGCATGTCGTCGTAAGTACTCGATGTTCCAATCGTGTCAAAAGAGCAGTTTTTAGAGGCGTCGATTGACATGCAAGAAGATGATGGGGAAGAAAGTGGGGTGGATGGACGTGGGAAGCGCCGTCGCCGCCTCCATGAACCATGGGCAGCGCAATCATGGCGTTGCAACCGCCTCAGTCGAAGCCATCCATCTGCTCATGGCGCTCACTCTAACCGCCCAGGAGAGATTCTCCGAACCACCCGAGCATGCTAGAGCCCCACCGACGTGGCCTCCCAAAATTTGGAAGCCAGGTTCTACTATAAGCATAACGAAACATTAGTTTTAGTAATACTTCATCAACTGCATAGAATGCCCTGCAAAAAACAACTGCATAGTATAAAAAGAATACTCTAGTAATAATCAAACATGAACAAGTAGTCAAAATGATTGCAAATAGATCCACAAATCATTAGGGGCTAAATACGAACAATGGTACATCCACGGAGGGTTATGTAAGGTTTACGGCCTCGTCTTGACCTGGCAAGTTTTTTTTTGAAGCTAAAACACACGCTTTATTACTCAATAATGTTTAGAGGAATAGAATTGATAGGAGGTTGCAAAAAGCCGCACATGGGGGCCTAGAGATAATCTAAGGGCATGTTTAGCGAGACTATGTGCCTCAACATTCGATGCCCTTCCTTCGAAAGTGAAAGAGCACTCCTGGAACTCCGATACCATAATTTGATCTCTATAATAATGTGACCATACTTCCCTCCATTTCCTTCTTCTATGCTTGTAACAACTTGTTTGCAATCAGATGCAACTACAACTCGGGTTTGCATTAAATCCGTTGAGAGTGCCAGAGCTTCGCACAGATCATAATCCGTTGAAAATTTTCATGTGAAATGGGATGGCGGTGCTTTGTCAGTGAAAAAAAGCAAAAGTAAATGTAACATTTGTCGTCTGACTTATTTATTTTTTTGCGCGGATAAAAAATACTCAAGCTTCCCTCCACGAAATTTGCAGGTAGCATTTTGGTTTGACAATGAAGACATCTATTTTTTTGAATTTTGTTTGACATTTGTAAAAATATTTTTGATGGGTAGGAGCATTTGCCCCCAAGAGCCGAATTAGATTTCCGCCAAGAAATACTCAACATTCTAGTAAAGACATTCTGAAAGAACGGCAGTGGCCAAATTGCAGTTCACGGATTGGCTCGGGCATTTCATCGAACAGTTTGCCCCTCCCCTGCTGGAGGCAAGCAGAACAACGAGTGGAGGAGCGGACGAGGTGAGGAGCGAGCCACGTCGGCGGTGTACTTGGCGCTGACCGGCCACAGACTCAGTACGGACCATGCATCCCGAGACGGAGCATATCTTTGTGTTAGATCCCATGCTACTAGTAGTAGTAGCAGCAGCAGCAGCAAAGAAAAAGAAAAGGAAGTAGCTTAAACCTCACGCCCGCAGCCGTAGGCGTAGCTTCCTAGAAGTTTCTTCTTTGAGCATCTACGACCCCGGCCCCCTCCAGTTCGAACCACCTCTGGGGATGATAAGGTTTTACGTAGTAGGTGAGGCCTTGCGCCCTGCGGTCGAGCATCCGACGCCGTTGAGCGTTGAGGGAGAGATTTTCCCTTCAAACATAATAATACTAACGCCATATACTGTACTAAAACGCGTCCCAACGCTCAACCTCGCCTCTCCTCTCCTCTCCTCCCCTCCCCTCCCCTCCACCGCCGAGGTCGAAATCTGCGGCGAATGCGACCGGGAGAACCGATCCCAAGGTGCGCCGCCCTCCTCCTCCTCCTCCTCCTCCTTCGCGAGTCCTCTCCCGGGATTCAGGTCTGCTCGGGGGGAATTGCGGGCGGCTTCTGTTTAGATTCCGCCCCTCCCTCGTCATCGCCGTCCCCTTCCTGGGGTTTGGCCGGCCTTTTTTTCTTTTCGTTCGCGGGGCGGGCTGGGGTTTAGCCCTTTTGTGGAGCGCGGGTTCCGCCTGGATCCGCTCCCCGCTGTCCGGGTCGCTTGGTTCGCATTTTCGTAAGGTTTTGCTCTCAATTTTGACAGGATCAGCTCGCCGCTGCTTTAGGGGGGAATCGCCTTTTGGCCCGTGTCCGCTGTGCGTGATTCCGGACTGTCTACTACAAAGCGTCATCCTGACCTGATACCCGTGCGTGGATTATCCTTTCTGCTGCTGCTGCTGTCAGTAACATCTTTGTTGCTGCCTTTGATCTAAAAATGTTTGTTTGTTTATGTCCTTTGGTGCCAGGTTTACTAAAGCCAAGTCACCAACCAGGTTCGAGCTGCCGGGGAAATATGGGCAATGTACTTGCAATGCCTGCACATGTTTTCCAGACAGCTCAACAGAACCATGTGGTTGTGGTTGCGGAGGAAACATTCAGATTATGTGACGTGGATCGTCTGTCTCAAGTTACCAGAAAACTGCACCGGTCCATTGAGCAGCACCCCCACTCAAAGCAGGCAGACACGACGTGCTGTGTCTCAGCTGAAAGGAGAAGCCATGACAGTTATCCATCGTCTGATGATGGTGATGTTCCAGAGTGGCACCTTCATTTTTCCAACCGGGCCAATCCCCTCCCCCTAACCGACAAGCGGCAGCTTCATTATCGATCACATATGTATATGGAAACTGAGGGTCTTGAATGTATCTTACCTGACCATATGGCCCAACTAGAAGACATTGTACGCCACCACACAGTGGCTGTTGGTCCTGGTTACGAGGAAGAGCTACTCCAACACCTCCCACACAGCACAGATGCGTTGACCAGGTAAATTCACTTGTTTATATCCAAGGTTATCAGCATCAAGTATTCCTTCTTCTTATTCATTGCTCCCTCCGTATCTAAATACAAGACGTTTTTGCAGTTCAAATGGAACAGCAAAAATGTCTTATATTTACTTAAAGAGGGAGTATTACAACATAAGCATCAAAATAGTATGCCTCTTATTGTGGTTCAGACCTGAATAGCATCTTATATTTGTTTTGGAGTGGCAAATAGTTAAAAGTTCAAATTTTTTTTTCAGTACAGAGATGTAATAGACCGCGACCAGCATTGTACAACACAGCTTTTCTGAAATAGTAACAGCCCAAGTAGAGTTAAGTTTCCCAAGATAAACTTTCTTCTGCTCCCAGTTCTTTAGTAAGGCAGATGTTCTGTTCAATTCCTTGTAATGAAGTATTAACTTTTCTTAATGAAGCTGGGGGTATCCCCTGTATTTAGTTGTCAGAATACTGTCTCTTCTTCTGTTTCATATATCATATGTGATTTTTCTCTACTCATATTTAATCCTGCCTATTAAACAGCCTTTTCAATGAACTGGAAATTCGGTTGACCAGTATTAGTCCTGAATGTGAAGATTTTCCCATCAGGTTGAAAACATACACAGAATTGCTCTGTTTGATTAAAGGGCAGTTATATGACGAGAGTAGACCATTTAGGGAATTTAAGATAGGCTACTTTGCACAGTTTGCAAAACACCCTATAGAAATTCTCGTGAAAATTGCATTTCTTCTCAGCAAGATGGAGTGGTCTGTCACTGATATTTGTCCAATGATGCTTGCATATGAGGCAGTTATGGATGTTGTTCCTCTTATCCAAAAATTAATTCCCAGTGAATCTGATGATCTCTTACCCGAGATTAAAAGTAACATCTGGGAGTCTTTCAGGAAAATAGTTGGCAGTATGGGGGATCCTCAGGGTGGTGCCATTCACTCAGTGACATGTTCCCTGGTAGACTCAGTGAAGATTATCCATAGTCACAAACAGTTAGTGCAATCTTTTGCTCCTGATGATGACAGCCACTCGTTTGGAAATCTTCTGTCTGGCGTGATTGGAAGGTGGATATCTGCACTCGAGAAACATCCGATGTCAGATAGTCGGCGGAAGAACATTTTCATGCTGAACAACATGAGTCATTTAAAGGGGAAGACAAATGTTCTGTTAGATGATTTGCTGCCTCTGCAGCATCTTGATTTTCCTTATCCTGATTATTTCAAATTACTCACAGATATCTGGATCCAGGGTTACCTGGTAGATGCTTGGAAGCCAGCCTTATATTTTCTGAGTTGCAAGTCTTGGTGGGTTAGTCGGCATTCATCCTTGGTTAAATTTACCTCAACATTCAATGGGATTTTTGATCATCAGAAAACTTGGGTGGTTCCTGATCCTGCTCTACGGGAAACTCTAAGAGTCCGTATAAAGGGGCATATTTTGCCAACATACAGAGCTTTCTTGGTGAAGTATCCAGATACTGGGCCGTCTGGTTGTTTGTGTTTGTGGGGAGGTTCAGCAGAAGAGATATATAGCGCAGAGAGTTTGGAGCTGGTGGTGGACACGATATTTGAAGGAGGAACTGGACAGCCTACTTGTCCTTCCCTTTCTCCTTAGTATCCATAGATTAGACTATCAAGTGGAATTGTACATAAGGTGAAGATTTTTCTCACACGAAACCACTGATGTCTGTGTAATGCTGATCTTGGAGCGCGCCTTTTCCTCCCTAAGTAGTCCGATAGGGAAAAGACTCTGGTTGTATATTTGATATTCTTCTTCCGCCCATTTTTGAAGAAGATAGGGAAAATACTCTGGTTGTATATTTGATATTCTTCTTCGGCCCATTTTTGAAAGATGGTTTGAGATGCGAGTTAAGTACTTGTTTGTATTCCTTGTATGACGATGCAGGTTCATCGCCTTGTCTGTATGTAGGCTGTCTCAGAAGTGAAGGTGTTATCCCATTTGTTTTGCATCATGCATTTTCATCTCTGTACAAGTGTAGATTAATGGTGCAAGGTTTATCAGGGGAAAAGGAAGCAGGCAAGTACTGTTTGTATTCTGGTGGCCGTTTCTCCCGAGCTGGCCACCTCCCTGTCCTGCAGCCATCCTCGTCTGCTGCGCTGGTAGTTGGCGGCGTCTCCATGGAGGTGCCTCCAGGCAAGCCTGCTGCTCCGGCTCTGCCGGCCGCTTCTGCCGTGGGATCGCATGGTCTCGAAGCTTTGATGAGGATGAAGATGTGGAGATGGCGCTGCGGACGCCGCTGGCCTCGGCTGATGCCCCTGCTTCCTGTGCAGACGAGCTGACCCACCGGCCGCATTATGTGTCGTGGGCTTCTGCTTCTGATGAAGACGATGACAGGGACGACAATGAGGATATGGCCCCCAGACTCCGCCGGCTGCCATCGACTCCCAAGTCCCAACTCCGCCGAGGTGTGCCTGGCGCACGGGCCAGACACAAGAGGGGATGGCCGGACGTGCTGCCAAGGCGTCCGGCATCGCCGGCCCTGACATTGGCTGCTCGTTTGGCTTCGTGGCAGATGCTTTACATGTCTTGCTTCTGGGCACCGTGGTGCTGTTTGCAGAGGTCCCCTTCGATGCTCCCGCTATTTGGAGAACGGTCAGCTTGCGCGTGAGCGCCGCAACCCCTGACGTCCACTCAGCTCGCTAGCATGCCTTGTCGTGCCGTGCCTCGGCATCGAGCATCATCAAGCGTCAGCTTCCCATAAAGGTCCGATGAAGTCCGCGCTTCTCTCTGAGGCGCCTTGTTATGGGTCTTGGGTGTCTGTCATCTCTTATCACTGGTTCGGCTGCCCCGTCTGATATGGAGTTGCAGTCTGCTCTAACAGCTGCCTCGTCTGATATGGAGTTGCAGTTTGCTCTAACAGACCAGTCCAAGTTGCTGCAAGGCTTGTTGGCGCGTGTTGAAAGCTTTCTAGAGAAGATGGAGGTTGCTCTGGGCAAGCTCCCCCTTGTGCAGGCTATGTTTCCGGCTGCTCCAAAGTCGCGTCCTCCTGTTGTTTTCTGATGTTGGTTTCACGGAAGAGAAGGGGACAAGACTCTTTGATTGTTTCTCCCCTCGTGTTGGGATTAGTTCTTCGTCTGTCATGCCCCTATGTCGACTACTGCCGAGGGCGAGACCATCACCACGATCGTCACCCCTGTGTTCCAGATCATGCCCGAGCTTCAACAGGTTTGTGTGCGACCTGCTTCGCCTCTATCTGTGGAGCATATGGAGGTCAACTCGTGAGCGACCTTGTGTGAGGGACATGACTCGCCTATGTCATCTGAGCAACTGGAGGCGTCTGAGTCCATTGTATCAGTGGTACCTGTGGCTGATGACGTTGAGGCGGTCGGTATGTTAGCGCCTGATCCTTTGGTGCCCAGTCTGCCGCTTGCCTTTGTGGACCGTGGATATTCTAACATTGCGGTCACCGACTCGCACGTGGCCATGAGGAAGATGGTGTCTCTGCGTGACAAGGTCGATGAGGTTCTCTTCTAGATTAAGCTTCACAGCTTGCTCGCATGTTTGGAGAAGGCTAGCATTGGATCCAGCAAGACGATTGTGGGGGAGGCTCTTAGAGCATCTACAACCGGACGCCTTAAACCCGCCTCATACGCCCAGGCGGGCCGCTCGGTTACTGTTCGGTCACTTTTTTGACCCAGACGGGTTTCTTAAACAGGCCTCAAACGCCCAGGCTGACCGGCACCCCCATATCAAACCCAAATATGGGGCGGATATGGGGGCATCCGGGCACGCCCGCCACGTCAGACCCGACAGCCTGACCTCACCTCAAATTGCATCAAATCCACCAAACTCTTCCTCCTCCTCCCGCCGCCCTCCAACCTTTCCTGCGCCCGGACCCTCGCCGTCCTCCACCCTTGCTCCCAATCCTCACCACCGGTCCCGATCCACGGCTAGAGATGTCGTCCAGCTCGACCCACACCGCCGCGACGAAGATGCCGTCCGCCTCGTCCGTCGGCAGGGTCACTTAGTCAGCTGCGACTTGCAAGGCGGAGAACATCGCCGGAAGTTGCGGCGGCGCCAGCAGCGAGAGAAGGAGGCAACAGCGGCGTCGCAGGGAGGTTCGGACATGGTGGAGCAGATGTCTCCTCCGCCGCGCCCGGATCCCCGCACCCCTTCCATCCAAAGCCATCCGTCACGCTCGGACATTGATTTCATTTTGGCATGTCTGGTTTGTTGAACTATTATTTGCTTTGCTTTGTTTCGAACTTTGGAATTCCGACAATTTGTATCGTATGATCAACGTGCATGGATTTTAGAATCGGAATTTGCGTTATGTGGATGTGCGGCGCAACATTCGAGAGTACCTCGCTGAGGACCACGGACACCACCAAAATCTAATCTATGTTTTTTAATACAATCATAGTCGTCGCTAGCGCGCCGGCCCGCCCATCGATCCATGTCACCCGCCTTCGTCGTGTCTGCACGGCGGTCCGGCGGTCTACCTCACCGGCCTCGTCCTCGACTGCGTCGGGCTGACTGTGTCAGACTCGTCGGCTACCTCATCTCGGGCCCCGTTGGTGACGTGCGCCTCCGTAGGTCCCGTGAAGATCGTCCTGAGTACCGCGTGCCTCTTCGTCGATCGAGCTTTGGGCTGCCGCTGCGTCGCTCCATCGGGCCGCAGCACCGCCGCCCCATGGTTCTCCTCGCGGCTGCATCGACTCGTGCATCGCCGCCGCGTCGCCCCTTCGGGCCGTAGTGCCGCGATACGCGGTCCCCGCCGCCGCCCCGAGGTCTTCCCGCCGTCGCCCCGACCCGCCTGCCGTCGCTACGTCGCCCCTTCGGGCCGTAGCGCCACGGCCCGCGGTCCACTCCGCCGTCACCGCGCGTCGACCTCCCGTGGTATGCACCGAGCCGTCTCCCTTGGCGCGGGAACGCCACCGTCTGCGCCGGTCTTCGTCACACTGTCAGGGTTCTTCGCCTACTTCGAGCACCGCCGCCGCACTCCTAACCTAGCCGCCGTCGCCGCTCTTCTTTGGCCGTCGCTGCCGCTACCTTCGTAGCCGCCGCCCGTCTACCCCCTTAGTCTTCGTACAAGCACCAGCCCGTTGCCAGTGTCGCCGTAATCTACCCCGACCACTTCGTCTACTCCGACCACCGTTGGTGACATCGGCCCCGCGCCGATGGACCCCGCAATTGTCGTCGAGTTCTAGTCTGCTAACCCCTACGACTTCTCTGACATGGCGCACAGCTTGTGCAGGTCCCTAGTCTAAGCATGCCCGATGCTGGCAACACGGATGCGTGCCTTCATCCACGACGTGTCCCCGGGCCTGGCAAGTCTGGTCGGCGCTTCGTCAACTTGGTCTTCATCCGTCTACACATGCCCGGTGCTGGCAACACCGGTGCGTGCCTTCGTCCATGATGTGTGCCCGGGCTTGGCAAACCCGCCGCGACGCGTCGTCAACAACATTTTCTTCCCGGCGCACCCCTACTTCGACACCACTGCACCCATGCTAACTCGGCGCCCTCTTCCGCCCGCGGCTCCACAACGACTTCCTCGACACCGGCCACCCCGACTCGACATCGACCACGGCATGCTTCGCACGACTACCTCGACCATGGCTCCACCACCCACGCTCTTGGCTACATCGACAAACGGCACAAAGATCTACCGCCTGCTTGAGCAACCTCGTTGGTTTCCACTCCAGCCACGACTCCGCGATGCGTCGACCGTTACGACTGTGTGTGTGTGTGTGGGGGGGGGGTGTCCGTCGGCTTGCCTCCGGATTCTTCTCCAGTCTCATCGTCTGCGTCGCTACCGTTGTGACTGCAGGGGGATGTTGAGTAACGTGATTGTATTAGGAAACATAGGTTACACTAGGAAATATTCTGGCTTGCCTTGTACTCCAAAGAGATCATGTACTCCTATATATATGCCCACGAGGCTCAAGCAATAAAACAACTATTCCATCAAATCTCTCTCTCCCTTCTAACACTTATCATTGTCAGGAAGTTAGTTAGAGTAAATTTCCTGCTTGCCAAATCTTTGAGCACCTACACTAAAAATGTGGTGAAACAAAAGCAGTAAATGCAGAGACAGAATTCGAACTAACGCGTAAAAAAAAAAAAAGAATTCGAACTAACCTCATCAGCCCTTTCACCAGTAACTCACCTTCACACTTATTCCAGTTTTAGAAATCTATGGTACAAGGACATTAGAATTCACGATCAGAAATAGCAATTAAATAATCATCTATTAAACGTTCAGGTAATTACTATGAACAAATTACAAGAAAATTTTAGTGGGAACTGGGAAGGATACCAAATATTTTCTGTATCTCTAGTACTGATCATCCCTATAAACTTAAGCTCCCTCTCCATGTCGTTTGATGACCCACGCCAACTGCACCAGTCTCTGCTAGAATTCCGTTTGCAATTGCCATAATTTGTCTTACCAGTTCACATGCAAAGGACATGTTGCAACCCCAATAGTACTAAGTGAACTTAGATTGATCTCTCAGTTCACATATAAAAAAAAATCAAATCCTAACTACTAATCAGCTTCAGATGGAAGATTGACAGCCCAACTGTTTGATCCTAATCCAAATCCTCCATGTAGATGATAATGGAGCAAGGTCCTTTCCAATCATGCTATGTAATGTGAACATTTACGTCTCAAGAATGAAACAAAAAACATGTTCCAACCATGTTACAAGCTAGAGAAATCCATTCAGTGTCAAATCCTGAACAAGCTGGAAACAGTACCTCATGAAGTATTTAAATTTTAACAAAACAGTTACTCGCTGTAGATCCGCTCGCTCTTGCTTCAGTTTCCTTCATTCTTTTAGATTTTTGTTTTCTTTTGCTTTTTTCCATTGGGTTTTACTTGATTTTGTTGGGTTTTCCTTTCTTTTTTCATTATACTTTGTGTCCTTTCTTTTTTCATTGTTTTTAAAATAATTTTCGTTATACTTTTTTTTTGTTTTGTTACTTTCTTGGTCTTCTTCGTACCGTTCAGTTTTCTTTGCTTTTATTTTTGTTTCTTTATTGTTTTTATTTGTTTTTAAATTTAAAACATGTCTGCTTTTTCTCAGTAGAAATGTACATTTTTAGCGCACATGAGAAACATTTTTTATAAGCTTTGGACATTCTTCAAATACATAATGTATACATTCGTTTTTAAAATTCATGTTTTGAACACTTTTTAGAGTAGATGGTAACATTTTTCAAGTACACGTTGTATATGTTTTTTAGTGTCAATAAATATTTGTTATACACAATATGAATAATTTTCACATTGTATAAACATTTAAAAAAAATTACGGATATTTTTTGGAAACACGTGAATATTTCTCTCAAATATCACATACATTTTTAATGGAAATAAACATATCTTAAACCCACGGTAACATTTTTATACACTGTATAAACCTTTCTAGAAATATCACACTCATTATTTTTAATGACATGATTTTTTTGAAATGGAAATTACATTTTTACTGGTACAGAACATTTTTTTTACATTACACATTTTTTTATACATGGAATAGCTATGGACAGGAGTGCGTGACAGCTTGCTATCCATGTGCCAGAGCCATGATTTGATCGCGAGATCTTTATGGGTTTCTCCTCTAGCCTGCCCCAACTTGTTTGGCTCTAAAGGCTTTGTTGTTTTTGTATGTACTTTTTTGTATATTGTATACACTCTTTGAAAAAATGTCAACAACACATTTGTGAAACTTGTGAACGTATTTTTGAATGTATGAGTTTTGTTAAGTTATGTGAACATTTAATTTACATTGTATAAACATTTTTTAAAATGTCACATACACTTTTTTAAACATGAGACAATGCACAAACATTTTTCGTACACTTGATTGACATTTTTCTATAAAGCGTTTAACATTTTCAGATGCAATATTAATACATTACAAAATTTTATGTAAAGTGTTTTTTGTAATCTATATTCAGAATATTACAAATATAAACAATAGCAAGGAATTAAATAAATAAAACAAAAAGAAAAATGTGACGGAAAAATAAACAAAAATTGAGTGACATCAGCATCATGCAGCCACATGGTTATTGGACGGGCCCAGCAACGGATTGCTGCAGCTAACCTTATGCTAGGAGTCGCTGCACACGAATGCTGGAAAACCTTCGCTCAAAAAAAAAACGAATGCTGGAAAACCCTATTTGCCGGGGAGCTCCTATGTGCCGCTCCTTGCGGCAAATTGCCAGACGCACGCACAGGCGCGCCCAAGCTAGCGACCAGCGGAACATAGGGATCGAGCTCGGGACCTCTGGTCAAAGAGGCAACTGTGCTAGCCAGTAGACATAATCACAACGAATTATTAGATGGGTAGCGCAATAATATAAGAACCAAAAACAACGAAGATCCAAACGTTTTTTTTTATTTTTTTTCGTGTTTTTGCTTTTTTGCTTGAAATTCCAGAAAAATTAGAAAAAGTAAAATAATGAAATTTGCGAACAATTTTTAAAACAGGAACAAATTTGGAAATACCAAAAAAAATTACAACGTCAACATTTTTGAAACTGAAGAATTTTTTTGAAAACATGAACATTTTTTGGAAATTGAAACATTTTAGGAAATTTGCAAACAAATTTCGAAAACAGGAACAAATAATTGGAAACACAAAAAATGGATAATGGGAACATTTTCTGATTCTGTAGGACAACTTTGAGAACGTGAACAATTTTTGAAAACATGAACACTTTTTGAAAACTAGAACATTTTTTGAAAATGTTTTTTTCCAAAAACTGAAACATTTTCCAAATTCCAGAACAAATTTTGGATATGTAATTTTTTTCCTAAAATGAGAACATTTTTTAAACTCCTGAATTTTTTTTGGAAACACAAACATTTTTTAAAATTTACGAACATTTTTGGAACTCTACAAAAAATTAAAACACGAACATTTTTTGAAATTCACGAACAATTTGTGAAACTCCTGCACAGAAATTATAAAATGTAAAACAAATCTTAAAATTTGTGAACAATGTTTGAAATAGGAGCATTTTTTTAAACTCCCAAACAAAATTTTAAAACATTAACATTTTTTCTAGAACAAATTGTGAACAATTTCCTAAATTTGTGAACAATTTCCTAAATTTGTGAACAGTCTTTGAGATGAAATCATTTTTTGATGTCTTGAAAACATATTGAAAAGTTTTGAAATTTTGAACAAAATCATAAAGAAAAGAAAAAAAAGAATATAGAAACATAAAAGGAAAAAAGAATAGAAACCAAAAAGGAAAAACGAAAAATAAAAAACAAAAAAACCAGAAAAGCAGTCCGAGAAATGGCTCATGAACCAACTACAAGGTTCCCAGAACCATTAGAAACCTTGGCTTGAACCTTCCAGAAAGTTCCTAAAAACCTGATGCGATCTACTTGTTAGCCACTAGTAAGCTTGCACGTGCAACGCACGTATATACTAACACGCATTATGTCAAACATCTATAGTTGCAAAGAAATGTGATATGCTAGTCTATAGTTGCAAAGAATTGTGATATGTGCTAGTCTATACGCATAATATATCAAACATCTATAGTAGTACAGAAATGTAATATGCGCTATTCTTGAAAACAAATAAATGAAAATGCAGTCTGTGTAATGAATAAGGATTATCTGAGATGATAAGTACAACATCTTCCAAAATATTCATGGGATAACAACTTAATTATTTGAAGTGCATTGTTTGACCATTTACACAAAATAAGAGCTTATTTGAACAGTTGGCAAAAAAGGCTTGTAAATACAAGCTCCGTCCTGAACTAACTCTCGTTGTAATGAGTGTATCTAGATACACTCGTTTCAACAACAGTTAGTCTGAGCGAAGAAAGTATTAAACAAGGTGTTTGAGTTGTCCAAAACAAAAAAAATCAGAAACGCAGATACATCCATGATATAAACAGAAAATGCGCGGATACCTATTACATAATATAAACAGAAAATTCTTTTAGTTGATTATTCATATGAAGTCTGAGCTACTCACTGATGTCTGCCGAGAGCCTGCTCTCCGCAAATGCTAACGAATAGAAGGCCACAACGTGTTCATCCGTCTAATAGACGGGCCCTCGCCTTCTGCCGAGAGCCGTCATCTCAGATATAGACTTTGAAGCCATTCTTAAAGATACCCATTCATGTACAAAATTGCATAAATTTGACAAGCGCTCATGGATACACGAATCTTTGTTTTGACCATCTTGATGGCCTTGTAAATGCCTGAAATATGAGCAGCCACAACTCAAAGCACATTTGACGGTGTTCCTCTACAGTACTAAAATATTTTTAGTAGTAGTGAACCTTACAAAATAATTTATTCAAAATCAGTAACGTCTTCTCTGTTCATTTTTCCATGATCAGGGACCATCATGTATGAGCCCAATATATTGCTGGAAAAAACAAAGATTACCATGTAAATGTGCTATAAATATCAACATAATCTTTGCTAAACGTGCCGCATGATTAGGCCCACTGAGTTCAATCTAATGGCTAGTGTTAATGTAATATGTTTCCAGTGTGCACTTTCAGATTTACATTGACTGACCATACTCCACCGCAGAGGAGGATACAAACTCAGGCACACTCCACCGCAGAGGAGGATACAAACTCAGGCACACTCCACCGCAGAGGAGGATACAAACTCAGGCACACTCCACCAAAACCCCTACAATCACGCATAATGCAAGCCACGCAAATAAAAAGAGACATATATCCCATAAAAAAGGAACAGATCCCTAGGCTGATCCCCTCGCCGCACGGAAGCATCGTCGCCTTCCTGATTACCTCGCCGCTGACAGCAGCGTCACCTTCCTGGCCGGCACCCTCCCCGCCCTGCACCTACCCATCAAGTGTGGGGTTGTTTCTCCATCACCTCCTCACCACGGACAGGCCGTCAGCTCCCTGCACCTCCTTCGCCATCCTCTAAAACATCACACAAGATTTTAATACGATATTAGACATCTCTTCTTCTCGTTCTTCTAATTAGCATGAACAGTAACGGTTACATGGTGTGCTTCATGCCTCTTTCCCAAAACAATGTTAAAACAGACTATGTTCTGAATAGAATGAGCAGATTATGGATTTTTAAGTGCGGATGAGAGAGTGGTCTGAGCAAAAGAATGTTAAAACAGACTACCTTACCAGAACTACCTATCAAAATGGGTTGCTGCAAAAAAAGAACACATTTATAATTCCTTATGCTAATCTCTTTGTTCAAGAACACTTCCTGACAAGCCAATCTCTATCAGATTTTGCAATGTCATTAGATAATTTTCTTATAGCCTCCTGCGGGTCTGCATGCCAACATTTTTTTCCACATGATCAAGCATGAATGCCTTCGTAAATAAAGCAACTCAAAATGGTGCAGTCGATTCATAGGGTGCTCTCTAACTGTGCTTGAATAATAAATTTGTTCATGAGCTGCATCTGCAATATTGGGCCATGAATTTACTACAAATACATCTCATTTATAATTTAATCTTGGTATGGTTGCAAATGTCAGAAGGGGAGCCTTGGCGCAGTGGTAAAGCTGCTGCCTTGTGACCATGAGGTCATGGGTTCAAGTCCTGGAAACAGCCTCTTACAGAAATGTAGGGAAAGGCTGCGTACTATAGACCCAAAGTGGTCGGACCCTTCCTTGGACCCTGCGCAAGCGGGAGCTACATGCACCAGGTTGCCCTTTTTTTATGGTTGCAAATGTCAAAAGGTATATTAGCTAAAGATTGTTGCTTGAACACTGACCTTTGTGGGTGCAGGGAGCAGGGACAATGAACCGAACAACCATAATCTAGAAAACAAACAAGTTCTTTTATAAGGAAAAAGAAACAGATGGCATGGAGATGGAAAATATTTCTATTTCTTCACTTGTGCCTAGCACCAAATCTATACCTGCCCTATGATAAATCATGTGAATAATCTCATAATAGGTTCTTGTTTATACTGGTTTTTGGAAAATATTCCACAAACTTTGGTCCAGGATGAATCTTGTGCAACTCTTTAAAGGAAGAGGAAACATCAACTCTACAACGGAAGGGGGAACTAAATTATTGGATGTCTCCTTTTCGTTGATTCAAAGCAAGTGGAAACTAAAATCTGGGAGATTTGTAGACAGGATAAAATATGAAGATATATGAGCCAGCGTTGTACCTTCACATTGGGACATCAACAAAAGCCTTCGCCTGAACAAAAAATTGCTATCATCAAAAGAAAAGAAAAATAGATAGATCACACCATTACGTAGCACATTGCCCTCTGAAACTCGCAGTTCAGCCTCTGTGATTAGAACAGGTAGCTCAACTCGTCTGAACCCAATCTCGCCTCCCAAAGCATAACTGGAAACCAACCAATGAACCAAACGCTCACACATAACGTAAGCTTGAGGCACTACCACATGAATATAGTCCAAGGGTGCGTTGTAGCCTTGTAGGACGTGGGGGAAAGAAAGGGGTGGATGGACAAAAAGCGTTGTCGCTGCAGCTTGGGAGCACCATGGGGAGTGAAATCTGGGCAATTGGCCCGCCCTGATTCGAGCACGAACAACAGTCGATGGATACGGCGGCTGTCGCGGTGCACTAATGAATTCGTCGTTGTCCCTGGAGAACTTGGGTTACGAACACACTGCCATTACACGATTTAAATGTGATTCAGTTCTATATATAATTTAAAAAATGATACGCCTCGTTTTGTTGAGTGCCACATGATTGTATATGTTGGAAATATGCCCTAGAGGCAATAATAAAAGTATTATTATTATATTTCCTTGTTCATGATAATTGTCTTTTATTCATGCTATAACTGTATTATCCGAAAATCGTAATACACGTGTGAATACATAGACCACAATATGTCCCTAGTGAGCCTCTAGTTGACTAGCTCGTTGTGATCAACAGATAGTCATGGTTTCCTGGCTATGGACATTGGATGTCGTTGATAACGGGATCACATCATTAGGAGAATGATGTGATGGACAAGACCCAATCCTAAGACTAGCACAAAAGATCGTGTAGTTCATTTGCTAGAGCTTTGCCAATGTCAAGTATCTTTTCCTTAGACCATGAGATTGTGCAACTCCCGGATACCGTAGGAATGCTTTGGGTGTACCAAACGTCACAACGTAACTGGGTGGCTATAAAGGTGCATTACAGGTATCTCCGAAAGTGTCTGTTGGGTTGGCACGAATCGAGACTGGGATTTGTCACTCCGTGTAAATGGAGAGGTATCTCTGGGCCCACTCGGTAGGACATCATCATATGCGCAATGTGACCAAGGAGTTGATCACGGGATGATGTGTTACGGAATGAGTAAAGTGACTTGCCGGTAACGAGATTAAACAAGGTATCGGTATACCGACGATCGAATCTCGGGCAAGTAAAATACCGCTAGACAAAGGGAATTGAATACGGGATCGATTGAGTCCTTGACATCGTGGTTCATCCGATGAGATCATCGTGGAACATGTGGGAGCCATCATGGGTATCCAGATCCCGCTGTTGGTTATTGACCGGAGAACATCTCGGTCATGTCTGCATGTCTCCCGAACCCGTAGGGTCTACACACTTAAGGTTCGATGACGCTAGGGTTATAAAGGAAGCTTGTATGTGGTTACCGAATGTTGTTCGGAGTCCCGGATGAGATCCCGGACGTCACGAGGAGTTCCGGAATGGTCCGGAGGTAAAGATTTATATATAGGAAGTCCTGTTTCGGCCATCGGGACAAGTTTCGGGGTCATCGGTATTGTACCGGGACCACCGGAAGGGTCCCGGGGGCCCACCGGGTGGGGCCACCTGCCCCGGGGGGCCACATGGGCTGTAGGGGGTGCGCCTTGGCCTACATGGGCCAAGGGCACCAGCCCCAAGAGGCCCATGCGCCAAGATAAAGAAAAAAGGGGAGAGTCCTAAAGGGGGAAGGCACCTCCGAGGTGCCTTGGGGAGGATGGACTCCTCCCCATCCTTAGCCGCACCCCTTCCTTGGAGGAGGGGGCAAGGCTGCGCCCTCCCCCTCTCCCTTGGCCCTATATATAGTGGGGAAAAGGAGGAGCAATCATACCCAAGGCCTTTGGTTGCCTCCCTCTCCCTCCCGTGACACATCTCCTCTCCCGTAGGTGCTCGGCGAAGCCCTGCGGGATTGCCACGCTCCTCCACCACCACCACGCCGTTGTGCTGCTGTTGGATGGAGTCTTCCTCAACCTCTCCCTCTCCCCTTGCTGGATCAAGGCGTGGGAGACGTCACCGGGCTGTACGTGTGTTGAACGCGGAGGTGCCGTCCGTTCGGCACTTGATCATCGGTGATCTGAATCACGACGAGTACGACTCCATCAACCCCGTTCACTTGAACGCTTCCGCTTATCGATCTACAAGGGTATGTAGATGCAAACTCTCCTCCTTCTACTCGTTGCTGGTCTCTCCATAGATAGATCTTGGTGATTCGTAGGAAAATTTTTGAATTTCTGCTACGTTCCCCAACAGTGGTATCAGAGCTAGGTCTATTGCGTAGATTCTTTGCACGAGTAGAACACAAAGTAGTTGTGGGTGTTGATGTTGTTCAATATGCTTACCGTTACTAGTCCAATCTTGTTTCGACGGTATTGTGGGATGAAGCGGCCCGGACCGACCTTACACGTACTCTTACGTGAGACAGGTTCCACCGATTGACATGCACTTGGTGCATAAGGTGGCTAGCGGGTGCCAGTCTCTTCCACTTTAGTCGGAACGGATTCGATGAAAAGGGTCCTTATGAAGGGTAAATAGCAATTGGCATATCACGTTGTGGTCTTGCGTAGGTAAGAAACGTTCTTGCTAGAAACCCATAGCAGCCACGTAAAACATGCAAACAACAATTAGAGGACGTCTAACTTGTTTTTGCAGGGTATGCTATGTGATGTGATATGGCCAAAAGGATGTGATGAATGATATATGTGATGTATGAGATTGATCATGTTCTTGTAATAGGATTCACGACTTGCATGTCGATGAGTATGACAACCGGCAGGAGCCATAGGAGTTGTCTTTATTTTTTGTATGACCTGCGTGTCATTGAAGAACGCCATGTAAACTACTTTACTTTATTGCTAAATGCGTTAGTCATAGAAGTAGAAGTAGTCGTTGGCGTGACAACTTCATGAAGACACGATGATGGAGATCATGGTGTCGTGCCGGTGACGATGATGATCATGGAGCCCCGAAGATGAAGATCAAAAGGAGCAAAATGATATTGGCCATATCATGTCACTATTTGATTGCATGTGATGTTTATCATGTTTATGCATCTTGTTTACTTAGGACGACGGTAGTAAATAAGATGATCCCTTACAACAATTTCAAGAAGTGTTCTCCCCTAACTGTGCACCGTTGCTACAGTTCGTCGCTTCTAAGCACCACGTGATGATCGGGTGTGATGGATTCTTACGTTCACATACAACGGGTGTAAGACAGTTTTACACAGCGAAAACACTTAGGGTTAACTTGACGAGCCTAGCATGTACAGACATGGCCTCGGAACACGGAGACCGAAAGGTCGAGCATGAGTCGTATAGTAGATACGATCAACATGAAGATGTTCACCGACGTTAACTAGTCCGTCTCACGTGATGATCGGACACGGCCTAGTTGACTCGGATCATGTGATCACTTAGATGACTAGAGGGATGTCTATCTGAGTGGGAGTTCATAAGATGAACTTAATTATCCTGAACATAGTCAAAAGGCTTTTGCAAATTATGTCGTAGTTCGCGCTTTAGTTCTACTGTTTTAGATATGTTCCTAGAGAAAATATAGTTGAAAGTTGACAGTAGCGATTATGCGGACAGTAGAAAGCTTATGTCCTTAATGCACCGCTCAGTGTGCTGAACCCCAAACGTCGTTTGTGGATGTTACGAACATCGAACATACACGTTTTGATAACTACGTGATAGTTCAGTTAAATGGTTTAAGTAGAGGCACCAAAGACATTTTCGAAACGTCACGGAACATATGAGATGTTTCGAGGGCTGAAATTGAGATTTCAGGCTCGTGCCCACGTCAAGAGGTATAAGACCTCCGACGATTTTCTTAGCCTGCAAACTAAGGAGAGAAGCTCAATTGTTGAGCTTGTGCTCAGATTGTCTGAGTGCAACAATCACTTGAATCAAGTGGGAGTTAATCTTCCAGATGAAATAGTGATAGTTCCTCCGAAGTCATTACCACCAAGCTGCTAGAGCTTCGTGATGAACTATAATATATCAAGGACATATATGATGATCCTTGAGATATTCGCGATGTTTGACTCCGCGAAAGTAGAAATCAAAAGGGAGCATCAATCGTTGATGGTTAGTAAAACCACTAGTCTCAAGAAGGGCAAGGGCAAGAAGGGATACTTCATGAAACGGCAAATCAGTTGCTGCACCAATGAAGAAACCCGAGGTTGAACCCAAACCCGAGACTAAGTGCTTCTGTAAATAAGGGGAACAACCACTGGAGCAGCATTACCCTAGATACTTGGTAGATAAGAAGGCTGGCAAGGTCGATAGAAGTATATTGGATATACATTATGTTAATGTGTACTTTACTAGTACTCCTAGTAGCACCAGGGTATTGGATACCGGTTCGGTTGCTAAGTGTTAGTAACTCGAAATAAAAGCTACGGAATAAACGGAGACTAGCTAAAGGTGAGCTGACGATATATGTTGGAAGTGTTTCCAAGGTTGATATGATCAAGCATCGCACGCTCCCTCTACCACCGAGATTGGTGTTTGCGTTGAGCATAGACATGATTGGATTATGTCTATCGCAATACGGTTATTCATTTAAGAAGAATAATGGTTACTCTGTTTATTTGAATAATACCTTCAATGGTCTTACACATAAAATGAATGTTTTATTGAATCTCGATCGTAGTGATACACATTTTCATGCCAAAAGATATAAGATAGTAATGATAGTACCACTTACTTGTGGCACTGCTGTGTAAGTCATATTGGTATAAAACGCATGAAGAAGCTCCATGTTGATGGATCTTTGGAGTCACTCGTTTTTGAAAAGTTTGAGACATGCGAACCATGTCTATTGGTGTATATGCATGAAGAAACTCCATGCAAATGGACCGTTCGGACTCACTTGATTTTGAATCACTTGAGATATGCAAATCATACCACATAAGCAAGATGACTGAAAAGCCTCGTTTTCAGTAAGATGGAACAAGATAGCAACTTGTAGGAAGTAACACATTTTGATGTGTGCAGTCCAATGAGTGCTGAGGCATGCAGTGAATATCGTTATGTTCTTACTTCACAGATGATTCGAGTAGATGTTGAGAATATTTACTTGATGAAACACAAGTCTGAATTATTGAATGGTTCAAGTAATTTCAGAGTGAAGTAGAAGATCATTGTGACAAGAGGATAAAATGTCTATGATATGATCATAGAGATGAATATCTGAGTTACGAGTTTTGGCACACAATTAAGACATTGTGGAAATTGTTTCGCAATTAATACCGCCTGGAACACCATAGTGTGATGGTGTGTCCGAACATCATAGTTGCACCCTATTGGATATGGTGCGTACAATGATGTCTCTTATCGAATTACCACTATCGTTCATGGGTTAGGCATTAGAGACAACCACATTCACTTTAAATAGGGCACCACATAATTCCGTTGAGATGACACCGTATGAATTATGGTTTAGAGAAACCTAAGTTGTCGTTTCTTGAAAGTTTGGGGTTGCGACGCTTATGTGGAAAAGTTTCAGGATTAAGCTCGAACCCAAAGCGGATAAAATGCATCTTCATAGGACACCCAAAACAGTTGGGTATACCTCTTAATTCAGATCCGAAAGCAATATGGATTGTTTCTTGAATCGGGTCCTTTCTCGAGGAAAAGTTTCTCTCGAAAGAGTTGAGTGGGAGGATGGTGGAGACTTGATGAGGTTATTGAACCGTCTCTTCAACTAGTGTGTGGCAGGGCACAGGAAGTTGTTCCTGTGGCACCTACACCAATTGAAGTGGAAGCTTATGATATTGATCATGAAACTTCGGATCAAGTCACTAGCAAACCTCGTAGGACGACAAGGACACGTACTACTTTGGAGTGGTACGGTGATCCTGTCTTGGAAGTCATGTTGCTAGACAACAATGAACCTACGAGCTATGGAGAAGCAATGGTGAGCCCGGATTCCGATAAATGGCTCGAGGCCATAAAATCCGAGAACGGATCCATGGACTTTGGTGGACTTGCCCGATGATCGGCAAGCCATTAAGATAAATGGATCTTTAAGAAGAAGACGGACGTGGATGGTAATGTCACCGTCCATGAAGCTCGACTTGTGGCGAAATTTTTCCACAAGTTCAAGGAGTTGACTACGATGAGATTTTCTCATCCGTAGCGATGCTTAAAGTCCGTCGAATTCATGTTAGCATTAGCTGCATTTATGAAATCTGGCAGATGGATGTCAAGACAAGTTTCCTTACTAGTTTTCGTAAGGAAAGGTTGTATGCAATACAATCAGAAAAGTTTTTGTCGATCCTAAGGATGCTAAAAGGTATGCTAGCTCCAGCGATCCTTTTAAGGACTGGAGTAAGCATCTCGGAGTTGGAATGAACGCTTTGATGAGATGATCAAAGATTTTGGGTTTGTACAAAGTTTATGAGAAACTTGTATTTCCAAAGAAGTGAGTGGGAGCACTATAGAATTTCTGATGAGTATATGTTGTTGACATATTGATGATCAGAAATGATGTAGAATTTCTAGAAAGCATATAGGGTTATTTTGAAAGTGTTTTTCAATGGAAAGCCTGGATTAAGCTACTTGAACATTGAGCATCGAGATCTATAAGGATAGATCAAAATGCTTAATAATACTTTCAAATGAGCACATACCTTGACATGATCTTGAAGGTGTTCAAGATGGACCAGTCAAAGAAGGAGTTCTTGCCTGAGTTGTAAGGTACGAAGTTAAGACTTAAAGCTCGACCACGGCAGAATAGAGAGAAAGGACGAAGGTCGTCCCCTATGCTTAAGACGTAGGCTCTTCAGTATGCTATGCTGTGTACCGCACCTGAAGTGTGCCTTGCCATGAGTCAGTCAAGGGGTACAAGAGTGATCCAAGAATGGCTCACAGGACAGCGGTCAAAGTTATCCTTAGTAACTAGTGGACTAAGGAATTTTCTCGATTATGGAGGTGGTAAAAGAGTTCGTCGTAAAGGTTACGACGATGCAAGCTTGACACCTATCCGGATAGCTCTGAGTAGAGAGACCGGATACATATAATGGAGCAATAATTTATAATAGCTCCAAGTAGAACAGTTGTTTGGAATAGCTCCAAATAGAGCGTGGTAGCTGCATCTAGGAGATGACATGGAGATTTGTAAAGCACACACGGATCTGAAAGGTTCAGACCCGTTGACTAAAACCTCTCTCACAAGCAACATGATCAAACATAAAACTCATTGAGTGTTAATCACATAGTGATGTGAACTAGACTACTGACTCTAGTAAACTCTTGGGTATTAGTCACATGGCGATGTGACCTGTGAGTGTTAATCACATGGCGATGTGAACTAGATTATTGACTCTAGTGCAAGTGGGAGACTGTTGGAAATATGCCCTAGAGGCAATAATAAAAGTGTTATTACTATATTTCCTTGTTCATGATAATTGTCTTTTATTCATGCTATAACTGTATTATCCGGAAATCGTAATACACGTGTGAATACATAGACCACAATATGTCCCTAGTGAGCCTCTAGTTGACTAGCTCGTTGTGATCAACAGATAGTCATGGTTTCCTGGCTATGGACATTGGATGTCGTTGATAACGGGATCACATCATTAGGAGAATGATGTGATGGACAAGACCCAATCCTAAGACTAGCACAAAAGATCGTGTAGTTCATTTGCTAGAGCTTTGCCAATGTCAAGTATCTTTTCCTTAGACCATGAGATTGTGCAACTCCCGGATACCGTAGGAATGCTTTGGGTGTACCAAACGTCACAACGTAACTGGGTGGCTATAAAGGTGCATTACAGGTATCTCCGAAAGTGTCTGTTGGGTTGGCACGAATCGAGACTGGGATTTGTCACTCCGTGTAAACGGAGAGGTATCTCTGGGCCCACTCGGTAGGACATCATCATATGCGCAATGTGACCAAGGAGTTGATCACGGGATGATGTGTTACGGAACGAGTAAAGTGACTTGCCGGTAACGAGATTAAACAAGGTATCGGTATACCGACGATCGAATCTCGGGCAAGTAAAATACCGCTAGACAAAGGGAATTGAATACGGGATCGATTGAGTCCTTGACATCGTGGTTCATCCGATGAGATCATCATGGAACATGTGGGAGCCATCATGGGTATCCAGATCCCGCTGTTGGTTATTGACCGGAGAACATCTCGGTCATGTCTGCATGTCTCCCGAACCCGTAGGGTCTACACACTTAAGGTTCGATGACGCTAGGGTTATAAAGGAAGCTTGTATGTGGTTACCGAATGTTGTTCGGAGTCCCGGATGAGATCCCGGACGTCACGAGGAGTTCCGGAATGGTCCGGAGGTAAAGATTTATATATAGGAAGTCCTGTTTCGGCCATCGGGACAAGTTTCGGGGTCATCGGTATTGTACCGGGACCACCGGAAGGGTCCCGGGGGCCCACCGGGTGGGGCCACCTGCCCCGGGGGGCCACATGGGCTGTAGGGGGTGCGCCTTGGCCTACATGGGCCAAGGGCACCAGCCCCAAGAGGCCCATGCGCCAAGATAAAGAAAAAAAGGGAGAGTCCTAAAGGGGGAAGGCACCTCCGAGGTGCCTTGGGGAGGATGGACTCCTCCCCATCCTTAGCCGCACCCCTTCCTTGGAGGAGGGGGCAAGGCTGCGCCCTCCCCCTCTCCCTTGGCCCTATATATAGTGGGGAAAAGGAGGAGCAATCATACCCAAGGCCTTTGGTTGCCTCCCTCTCCCTCCCGTGACACATCTCCTCTCCCGTAGGTGCTCGGCGAAGCCCTGCGGGATTGCCACGCTCCTCCACCACCACCACGCCGTTGTGCTGCTGTTGGATGGAGTCTTCCTCAACCTCTCCCTCTCCCCTTGCTGGATCAAGGCGTGGGAGACGTCACCGGGCTGTACGTGTGTTGAACGCGGAGGTGCCGTCCGTTCGGCACTTGATCATCGGTGATCTGAATCACGACGAGTACGACTCCATCAACCCCGTTCACTTGAACGCTTCCGCTTATCGATCTACAAGGGTATGTAGATGCAAACTCTCCTCCTTCTACTCGTTGCTGGTCTCTCCATAGATAGATCTTGGTGATTCGTAGGAAAATTTTTGAATTTCTGCTACGTTCCCCAACAGTATACTACTGTGCACAAAATTGAGAACTATTTTATCTGTGCCAAGTAAACTGATGGCAATAAATCTAATATCAATATCAAAGGAGATCCAGAAACGCGTTTTTTAATTAAAAGATGCTTACAACCAGATATTAATATGAAATCATGTGGTAGAGCCGGAAATTAAATGATATACGTTACGAGCTAGCAAAATAAAAACAAAAGAAACATAATCCAAGTGCATAATAGCAAGTTTCGGTCCCATCCATGTTAAGACATGAATACCCTGGTTCATTCCTTCTCTCCTCAGATGTTAAGACATAATATTACTTAAAATGTGGTAGCTAGGTGCAGCGTAGCCAGAGAAAATAATGTGATAGATTTCTAAAAAATAATGGGAAGTATCAATTGGACTCCTCAGAATGGGAAAGATCATAATCCCCAAGGATTAAATACAAGCGACAAAATATTATCATAACAAATAAATATTATCATAACCGTCTGAAAAAAACTCAAATTCCAGAGAAGAATGTTATATTTCGAGTGTATGTGGGTCCGATGTTTATGATGAAATTCCTGTGAAATGTTGATTTGCTCCAGTAAGGCTAATGGTAGCTACACCTGAACATCATGCAGTAAAACGATCTCTCTCGGCTATAAAGGATGCAGCGGCTAGCTAGAAAACAAGTGCACAAAAATGACTTTCTGAGCGGGAGAATATTTCTTAACTGTGTACGTGAGATTCAGGAATGCTACAGCTATGCTTGTGAGCCCTGCCGTCTCGCCTAAAATTCAAGTAGCCTGCTGAAAAGAGAAGTGGGAAAGTCAACATACAAACAATTAAGAGCAATCTTGACATGAATCCAAAGCGAATTCAGGCGTATCCACAGAGTTAAGAATTTCGTTCCGTACCAGTTGTGCGATGTGCTAGCCGAGCTTGATGTAGATGCGGCCGTTGCGGAAGCAGAGCTCCTGGCGCGGTTGGCAGAGCCCACCCCGCGTGCGCCCACTTCTTAGGAAGGGAGGAGACGTGCGACCGGAGAGGCGAGGGATGCGGGCGCCGTCGCGTTCGCTGGTGCTCACCCTGCGCACGACCGCGTTCGTCGGAGCCCGCCCTGCGTGCACCCACTTCATGGTTAGGGAGGAGACCGGTGCGGCCGGAGAGGAGACGCGGAGCGGGCACCGCCGCGCCGCGGGCTGGAGTGCGGCTGCGTTCGCAGGAGCCCACCCCCCGTGCACCCACTTCGTGGTTAGGAAGGAGACCTGCGACCGGAGTGGCAAGGGATGAGGGCGCCGCCGGGCCGCTGAATCGCGCGCGGCCGCGTTCGCCAGGCCGCTGGATCGTGCGCGGCCGCTCCCGCGGCAACCCGC
>NC_057798.1:21679352-21684655 GCF_018294505.1 Triticum aestivum | reverse complement strand
AGCCATACGCAGAGCATCATGATAGATTTATGTGGACAGCAGGTGGATGGTTGGCTGGATCAGCATGAATGAACGTCTGCATGCACGAGACGTCCTATATACCGCTCTCTGCGACAAACAGTCACAGTTCGCACAGGCGGGTCTCCAACTGGGCCGGCCCCTGAATATGGCAAACGAACCGTGCTGTAGCTAAAGAAAGCCGCCTTCGCGCGAATTCATAACCAGGATCTCTTGCTATACACGACGTGCTACTAATGGTTGAGCTAGCAGTCGTTATTGATTTTTTAGCAGTGCCAAACATAGAGAACCAACCCGCAGCGCACATCCGAATTATTTCTGGCATTCAAAAAAAATTGTTTGAAAAAACCAAAGTGATCTGTGAAACGCAAACAATTTCCAAATTTGCGATTTTTTAAAAAAAACTGAAGTACTTTAAAAAATTAGGAACATTTTTTTTGAAATGGGAACATTTTCTGAAATTCCAAGACAAAATTCGGAAATGTGAACATATTTTGAAACCGAACAAAATTTTAAAACCAGATTTTTTTAAAAAAAATTGCGAACAATTTTTGATAAAGGGAACATTTTTTTAAAAGCCCGCACATTTTATGAAAAGTTGTGAAAATTTTGAACAAAAGCATTCGCAAACTTTTTTGAAAAAATAGGAGCATTTTCAAAAATTCCTGAACAATTTTTTTACTTATGAGAAATTCTTCAAAACGACCATTTTTTGAAATTTGGAATGCTTTTTTAAGTAAGAACATGTTTTGAAATTTAACCACAATTTTCGAACATGAACTTAGTTTGATAAAGATAAACAACCTTGAAAAAGAGAAAGGAGAAAAGAAGAAAAAGAGCCAAAAAAAGAAAAAAAAAGAACAAAGAAAGTAGAAAAAGAAACAGGAAATCCGATAAAAGAACAAAAAAAGGGTTTAGGAAACCTTCTAGAAGGTTCTCAAAACTGGCTGGGTAGCTGTGGTAAAATGGGCCGGCCCATTTCTAGCGCAAAGGGGTTTCGTCGTGTGCGTTGCGTCGAGAGGTCCGAGGGGGTACTTTGGAATCCGGTGCCAAGCTTTCTGATCTCTCTCCTCACGGAGAAAATTGTGTCGAGAGGTCCCAGGGTTTTCCTGCAAGCGAATCCTATTTGGCGCTTCGCAAACAGGCGCCTGAAGGGCACGACTAGTTGGGTTTGGCCCATCTTTCCCTTTGTTTTTCTGTTGTATTAACCAAAAAATACACATGGGGTCGGGAAGCTCCTATACGACGCTGTAAGCGCTGGTGTTCTCAGAGATATCTTAATGGGCCGGCACAGCAACGTGCAAAATAAAAAGAACAAAAATCTGATCAATACCTATATACTAGTAAGCATGCACGCGCAACGCACGTCTCTGCAGTGGTATGTCGGGGCAACGACCCGAGAAGCGGTACCGGCTGAGCGCACAAGGCGTGTTGAAGCAGTGGACATCAGGGAAGTAGCCCTGAGAGTTTTGCAATTTCGACGCTATGGATCTCGTGTCATGTGGGTTGCAACTATCACAGGCATGTGAAAGGCTTGTCCTTTCATCGTCACAGGAGAGTGCATCATGGCTTTGGCGGTGATGGAAGACCCCGACATACCACTGCAGAGACGTGCGTTGCACGTGCACGCTTACTAGTATATAGGTATTGATCCGATTTTTGTTCTTTTTATTCTGCACGTTGTTGTGCCGGTCCAGTAAGATATCTCTGAGAACACCAGCGCTTACAGTGCCGTATAGGAGCTTCCCGACCCCATGTGTATTTTTTGGTTAATACAACAGAAAAACAAAGGGAAAGATGGGCCAAACCCAACTAGTCGTGCCCTTCAGGCGCCTGTTTGCAAAGCGCCAAATAGGATCCGCTTGCAGGAAAACCCTGGGACCTCTCAACACAATTTTCTCCGTGAGGACAGAGATCAGAAAGCTTGGCACCGGATTCCAAAGTACCCCCTCGGACCTCTCGACGCAACGCACACGACGAAACCCCTTTGCGCTAGGAATGGGCCGGCCCATTTTACCACAGCTACCCAGCCAGTTTTGAGAACCTTCTAGAAGGTTTCCTAAACCCTTTTTTTGTTCTTTTATCGGATTTCCTGTTTCTTTTTTGTTTCTTTTTCTACTTTCTTTGTTCTTTTTTCCCCATTTTTGGTTCTTTTTCTTCCTTTTTCCTTTCTCTTTTCAAGGTTGTTTATCTTTATCAAACTAAGTTCATGTTCGAAAATTGTGGTTAAATTTCAAAACATGTTCTTACTTAAAAAAGCGTTCCAAATTTCAAAAAAAATGGTCATTTTGAAGAATTTCTCATAAGTAAAAAAAATGTTCAAGAATTTTAGAAAATGCTCCTATTTTTTCAAAAAAGTTTGTGAATGCTTTTGTTCAAAATTCTCACAACTTTTCATAAAATGTGCGGGCTTTTAAAAAATGTTCCCTTCTGGTTTTAAAATTTTGTTCAATTTCAAAATATGTTCACATTTCCGAATTTTGTCTTGGAATTTCAGAAAATGTTCCTATTTCAAAAAAAAATTCCTAATTTTTTAAAGTACTTCAGTTTTTTAAAAAAATTCGCAAATTTGGAAATTGTTTGCGTTTCACAGATCAATTTGGTTTTTTCAAACACTTTTTTTGAATGCCAGAAATAATTCGGATGTGCGCTGCGGGTTGGTTCTCTATGTTTGGCACTGCTAAAAAATCAGTAACGACTGCTAGCTCAACCGTTAGTAGCACGTCAAGTATAGCATGAGATCCTGGTTATGAATTCGCGCGAAGGCGGCTTTCTTTAGCTACAGCGCGCTTCGTTTGCCATATTCATGGGCCGGCCCAGTTGGAGACCCGCCTGTGCGAACTTTGACTGTCTGTCGCAGAGAGTGGTGTATAGGACGTCTCGTGCATGCAGACGTTCATTCATGCTGATCCAGCCAACCATCCACCTGCTGTCCAGATAAATCTATCATGATGCTCTGGCGTATGGCTAGAGGGGCGACGCCCAGGGGCCCAGGTTTGGGGGGGGCCATCATCTGATATATACATGTGTAGTATAGCCCAGCAGAAAATTAGTAGGTTGGAAAAAACTAGAAGAGAGAACAAACGAGATGGGCAGGCCCAATTGTCTTGGCAGATAGGCGATGTGGAGCAGAATTTCCTATTCGACGCTCTCTGCGTCGGACAGTCGAGGTAACGCACACAGCCAGGATACTAACCGAACGACTGGGCCGGCCCATCTATATATGGCTAACGAGTAGATCGCATCAGGTTTTTAGGAACTTTCTGGAAGGTTCAAGCCAAGGTTTCTAATGGTTTTGGGAACCTTCTAGTTGGTTCCTGAACCATTTCTTGGACTGCTTTTCTGGTTTTTTTATTTTTCGTTTTTAATTTTTTGTTTCTATTCTTTTTTCCTTTTATGTTTCTATATTCTTTTTTTTCCTTTTCTTTTTGTGTTTTCTTTTTGATTTTGTTCAAAATTTCAAAACTTTTCTATATTTTTTCAAGACATCAAAAAAATGATTTCATCTCAAAGACCATTCACAAATTTAGGAAGTTGTTCACAATTTGTTCTAGAAAAAATTTTAATCTTTTCAAATTTTGTTCAGGAGTTTAATTTTTTTCCTATTTCAAACATTGTTCTCAAATTTTAAGGTTTTTTTTACATTTTATAATTTTCGTGCAGGAGTTTCCAAAATTGTTCGTGAATTTCAGAAAATGTTCGTGTTTTAATTTTTTTGGAGAGTTCCAAAAATGTTCGTAAATTTTAAAAAATATTTGCCTTTTCAAAAAAATTCGCTAGTTTCAAAAAATGTTCCCGTTTTAATAAAAATGTTTACATATCCATAATTTGTTCTGGCATTTGAAAAATGTTTCTGTTTTTGGATTTTTTTTTTCAAAAAATGTTCTAGTTTTCAAAGAGTGTTCATGTTTTCAAATTTGTTCTGCAGTTTCAAAAAATGTTGACGTTGTAATTTTTTTTGGTATTTCCAAAATTGTTCCTGTTTTAAAAATTGTTCACAAATTTCATTATTTTACTTTTTCTAAATTTTCTGGAATTTCGAGCAAAACAGCAAAAACACGAAAAAAAATAAAAAAACGTTTGGATCTTCGTTGTTTTTGGTTCTTATATTATTGCGCTACCCATCTAATCATTCTTTGTGATTATGTCTACTGGCTTGCACAGTTGCCTCTTTGACTAGAGGTCTCGAGCTCGATCCCTACGTTCCGGCCATCGAGCTCCTTCAGGGTGCGTTTGGAAGCCATAGTATTTTTGTGGTTTTATAGAAATATTGTAGTTTCTGAAAAACTTTGGTATTCAATACTTTGAGTCGTTTGGATGAAAAAAATACTGCACTTCAACAAAACGTGGTATCTCTAAAATTGTGGTATTTTTGTTGTATATAAAAAAGAGGCCCTGACCTCTTTTTTCAAAACCGAAAAAGCGCTGGCTGCTTGGTCTCTCTTGTGTCCAACTTCTGGGCATCAACGCATGTGATGCATAAATCGATAGCTAGCCCATCGATAAGTCCGGCCACGTACACGCTGAAAACGTCGACCTTCAGTGCATGTGTTAACTACCTCGGTCTCTGATTGATTACAAGAGATAACTCTACTACAGATCTTAGCATCTAGGAGAACATGCTCGTGCAAGGCTGAATGCACATGGTGGCTATTAGTACAAGCTGATCCGTGAGTGTAGCTGAATATGCATGCAGCAACGTAATAGTCGATGCAAACCCAAAAAAAAACTGGGAAAAACTACCACTTGCCAAACACCTCGGCAGTTTTATCAAAACTGAGAAAAACTATGCTTTTTAGAAACTGAAGTATTTATTGCCCATGTATTTGTAATACTTAGGTTTTGGAATACCATGGTTTTGAGAAAACGTTGTTGCCAAACTAGGCCTCAGTGTTTCACAAAAATCACAAGTTCGTATTCATCCATGACCCATCCCTCAATTTCAGATTTTCAGTGTACATGATTATGGTTCAGATTTCAGTCTTTCATAAGTTGAATATGTACTTGTGTGTACATGACTAGGATTCTGAACTATGGTTCAGATCAGTCTTTCATCCTAAATTTCTGAGTACATGACCAGGGTTCTGAGCTTCAGTTGAATTTGGTTTTTATTCAAGGTATTGATGTTAGTTTCATATTTCTCTCATTCATTTTAGTCTTTCTGTCTTAATATGGCATTGTTCCATAGTTATTATAGTCAAATCTCAAACTAAAAATGTATGGTTGAAAATTTACTTTTAGTATTATGGAAATGAATTTACATATATTTGTTTATGTATTACCCG
>NC_057798.1:21678646-21679185 GCF_018294505.1 Triticum aestivum | reverse complement strand
ACATAGGGTAACACTATTCTAAACATGAGTACTATAGAATAGTTTATTCTACACCCCCAGTAACATCATGTACAAAATCTAGTAAAACACTGTATAAAATGTAGTAGTTCTATTTTTTTTTACTATCCAAGTTTTTAATTTCTTACATTTTTTAAAAAAGTTACTATATTTTGATAGAGCCTTAATAGGGGTGTAGAATAAGTTATTCTATAATCACGCTTAGTTTAGCGTTATATATGGTCTTAAGACTTAGGGCCCATGTCATCAAGTTTGTCCTAGGGCCATCCAAAACATAGGGCCGGCCCTGCTCGCGTCCGGTGGACCTGGAAACGGCGCCGGCGAGCTGAAGGTGTGTGGATTGAAAGTTCCGGCGAGAGGCTCATGCATGCAAACATGCGCGCAGCATCGGTCGGAGAAAATCGGAACCATGTTGGCAAAATGCATGCATGTGCTCTATCCAGCGTACCTGTCGATCGACCATTATGCCAACACTTCATCTGTCATAAAAAATATCGGCCTATTTGCTCTCAACAAGCCAT
>NC_057798.1:21668440-21678441 GCF_018294505.1 Triticum aestivum | reverse complement strand
CCTACATGGGTTGGTTTATACATACAAGATATAGTGACCAGTAAAATGGTCAATGGTACCTAGCTCACGTGAACTCACTTTTGAAAACTTAGCGAGGATCATAATTTTAATAATCTCTTAAAAAGAAAAGAAGCACACACGTAGGTATCGAATAGAAACTTGCCAAAGCAAATCAAACTCATTAGGCGTCGTGCTAAGGGCGAGTAACTGCGATGTAAGGGATTTCATCGGTAAAAGCTATTGTTCTGTCGATGAATTTGTTTCACGTTTGGTCCACTTGTTTGTTGCGTATTAGCCTAGGTAAGAGACAGAAAGGGGAAACTTCCCCTCCATTTCTCCCTCTCTCTCATGCCACCTCTCGCCCGCCGCTGCCTCTCCCATCTCTGTTAGGAATCAAGACTCTCGCAACTCACGATCACAGAGGAGACAAGGTTTTTTGCGTCGCGTGCAAACTCTGCGACTTTTCCTGTTTTCTTTCTCAGCTACTTATTCGTTACAAGGAAAGAGATGCCGGTGGAGATTCTAACTACGCGATCCGCAGATCTCGCGCCATCCCAGGAGGGCTGATCGTGCCTCCTAATCCACCTGCTAAACTACCGGGCCGTTCGACGTGACCACGTCCGCCCTCAAGCCCATGCAAAACTACGTGCATGGCACGCACATATCGCGGCTCATGCGATTATTTTCAGAAGAAAAAGAAGCTAAGCTAAGCACAACGACTAGATTAGCTAACAAATCACCCCCCTAATCTTGGCGTTGGCGTATTATTTCAGCCATACCAATCCTCCTTCTCAGCTCCTGAAAGGCGAGACGCCCAAGTGCCTTCGTCAGAGTGTCAGCTAGCTGCTCGCTGGTTCTGACGTAGTCGATGAAGACGCGTCCCTGCTCCACGCACTCACGAATGAAATGGTACCTGATCTCAATGTGTTTGCTGCGGTCGTGGAAGACAGGGTTCTTTGCCAGGGAGATCGCCGACTTGTTGTCAACGAGGATCTTCGGCCGCATAGCTTCCTTGTTCAGCATCTCGCCAAGCAGCCGCGACAGCCAAATCCCCTGACACGCAGCGGCAGTGGCGGCCATGTACTCGGCCTCGCACGACGAGAGCGCCACCACCCTCTGTTTCTGCGACTGCCAGCTCACCGGGCTCTTGCCAAGGAAGAAGAACACCCCCGTTGTGCTCTTCCTATCGTCCGTGTCCCCAGCGTGATCAGAATTACTATAGCCGGCCAGTTGCAGTACTCCTTCGCCGCGCTCGTAAGCACAGCCGTGGTCCAGCGTCCCCGCCACATACCGCAGGAGGTGTTTCACCGCGGCGTAGTGATCGGCGGCGGGTTTCTCCATGAACCTGCTTAAGTACCCGACTGCAAAAGAGATGTCGGGTCTAGTGTGTACCAGGTACCTCAGTCCGTCGATGATGCTGCGGTACGTCGTCTTGTCCACCGGGGCAACGGTGCTCTCCTTGCTCAGTTTGAGCCGAGCCTCCATCGGGGTATTGCTGGGGTTGCAGTCCTCCATGCCTGCACGCTCCAAGAGCCGCCTGGCGTATGCTGCCTACCCGAGCACGATCCGATCGCGCTCCTGGCTCACCTAGATGCCGAGGTAGTAACTGAGCTTGCCCAGATCGCTCATGCGGAACAACGTGATCATTTGCTGCTTGAAGGTGTCGATCTCAGGCTTTGCCGCTCCGGTGATGATGAGGTCGTCCACATAGACTCCCACGATGAGAAGAGAGCCGCCCCGTGCCGCGTCGGTACACCGCGTGCTCCGATGGGCAGCGCTCGAATCCCAGCGCACAGAGGCTCTCGTCCAGCTTTGCGTTCCAGGCCCTCGGCGCCTGGCAAAGCCCGTAGAGCGCCTTGCGGAGGCGCAAGACTTTGCCCTCCTGTCTGTCCACAGCGTACCCCGATGGCTGCTGCACGTAGACTTCCTCCTGCAAGTCGCTGCTCAAGAACGCGGACTTGACGTCCATGTGATGAACCTGCCAGCCGTGGTGCGCCGCGAGCGCGACGAGGACGCACACCGAGTCCATGCGTGCTACCGGCGCGAACACCTCTTCAAAGTCCACACCGTGCTTCTGGACATAGCCCTTCGCCACCAAGCGCGCCTTGTGCTTCACAACGTCACCCTGGGGATTCTTCTTGAGTTTATATATAAACCCACTTCAGGCCGATCGGCCGGTGGCCGGCCGGGAGTTCGCACAGCTCCCATGTGCGGTTGGTGGTGCTGCTGCTCATTTCTTCATCCATTGCAGCACGCCAACCTTGGTCCGTCTCTGCCTCAGCAAAGGAGGCCGGCTCTTCTCCCACGAGCATGCACATCTCGCTGTCGCTGTAGTTGGCCTCCACCTCTTCGGTCGTGTCCCACAGGTTTTCAAGCGTGCGGTACCGGCGCGGCGCCTCCGCGCCAGGTAGTGCTTCTGATGCGCCAGATGGTGGTGACGCATGTTCAACACCTGTGGGTGTCTGAGATCGGCGTTCCATACGCCGGGGAGGTAGGAGTGGGCACGGTGATCGCGCTCTGCGGCGTGGACAGCTCGGCGTCGGGCGCAGGCACCGTGTGGCGCCCGATCGGGGAAGACGCTGGCTCCACCCGCACGCTCGTCGTGGCCACGGGCTCCAACTCGACTGTGAAGGACTCAAGCCCCTCATCACGAGTGGGTGATGTGGCGCCCCAATCCCACGACGTGTTTTCATCGAACACGACGTCGCGGGAGACGTGGGCGCGGCCTGACGGCGGATGGAAGACGCGGTACGCAGCCGATGCGGGCTCGTACCCAAGGAACACCATGGGCACGCTGCGATCGTCAAGCTTCTTCGTGTTCGGGCGCGTCACCTTCACGTGAGCCACACACCCGAAGGTGCGGAGGTGCTGAACGTTGGGCCGACGGCCGCACCAAGCCTCATACGGTGTCATGCCGGAGACGCTCTTCGTTGTTGCGCGGTTCAGCAGGTATACTGCCGTGGTCACGGCCTCTCCCCAAAAACATGCTGGGACGCCCTTCGCCTTGAGCAAGCACCGCGCCATGCCGACGATCGTCTGATTGCGCCGCTCCACCACCCCGTTCTGTTGCGGCGTGTAGGGGGCGGTGAGCTGCCGGTGCACACCTAGCTCTGCGAAGAATTCGCCGAGGCTCGAGGAATTGAACTCACCCCCACGATCGGTGCACAGGGTCTTCAGGTGGTGACTGGACTCGCGTTCTGCCGCCGCCTGGAACTGCCGGAGCGCCGTCCCTGCCTCGTCCTTGGTCGTGAGCAGGCGCATCCACATGAACCGGCTCTTGTCGTCGACGAGCAGGAGGAAGTATCGTTTCCCTCCCGGCGTGGGCGGCGTGATCGGCCCGCACAGATCCGCGTGCACGAGCCCGAGTACGTCTTGGCGCGGTTCAGGGCCTGACGAGGGAAGGGAGCTCGCCGGTGTTTGCTGGCAAGACACGCCTCGCAGAGCCGATCCACCTTATCGACGAGTGGCAGGCCGTGAACCATGTCTTCTCATGCGAGCGACCGAAGCGCCTGGAAGCCAATGTGGCCGTACCGCGCGTGCCAGAGCCACGCATCCTCGCCTCCGTGTACGGCGAGGCAGACCGGACGAGCCACGTTCAGGCTCAACACATACAGACGCCCATGGTTGTGCTGCACGCGTGCGAGCAGGCGCCCGCCCGGGTCTCGCAGCTGAAGGACGCCCTGGCTGATGTGTGTGTCGTAGGCGTGCTCGTCCAATTGGCCCAAGCTCACAATGTTGCTGCAAAGACGGGGAATGTAGTACACTTCAAAGAGTACCAAGTGCTCACCATTCAGACACTGGAACAGGATCGTTCCCCTCCCTTCGATTTGCACCGCGGACCCGTCGCCAAGCCTGACGGAGCCGCACACGCCAGTGTCCAGCTCGGAGAAGATCTCCCGCCGCCCAGACATGTGATTACTGCCGCCGGAGTCCAGGAACCAGGAGGACTCGCAACCTCCATCGCCCGCGGCTGGGCGCGCCTGGGAGCGCTCCTCGTTCAGCATCACGTGTTCCACGGCTGCCTCCGTGGTTGCAGTGAGCGCGCTCAGGCTCGCTAGGAGAAGCGTGGTCTCCTCGGTTCCACCCTCGGCGAGGTTTACCTGCTCCTTACGCTCGCGCCGGGGCTCGGTGCAATCGCGCGAGAAGTGCCCCATGTTGTTGCAGTTGTAGCATTTCACTTTGCTCATGTCGCGGCCACCACCGCGGCCACCGGAGCCACCGCCCCTTCGCCCCTGGTTCTTGCCGCGGCCGCCTCCTCGGCCGCCGCCACCATTGGCGTTAGCTCCGCCAGAGCCCTGTCCGGACTCGCGCCCCTTCTTGCGCGTCTCCCACTGCTATTCGGTGAGGAGGAGCTATCCGCTGCCCTGGGTCGCCGCGGGCACAGCGCAGCGCTCCTCGGCGGTGCGCAGCCGCCCAATCAGCTCCTCAACCGAGATCGTACTCAGGTCTAGAAGGGTTTCAATCGCCACTGCGATCTGCGCGTATCGGGGAAGAAAAACACGTAATAGCTTCTGCACGACGCGTACCTCCTTGACGTTGTCGCCGAGCGTGCGCAGCTGATTGACGAGGCTGGTGATGCGCATGCCGAAAGCATCGAGGGTCTCGCCGTCGTGGAAGGCGATCTGCTCGAACTCCGCGCGTAGTCGTTGCGCGGTGGCCTCACGCACCCGGTGCACTCCCATCCGCATGACCTTAATGGTGTCCTAGGCCGCCTTGGCCGTCTCCTTGACGACGAGGACGCCGAGCATCTCCGGCGGAACGGCTCGGAGAAGGACGCCGAGCGCCGACTTGTCGTTGCGGACGTGCTGCGCGTTGCCCTCGATCGCGTCCCAGAGTCCCAGGACTCCAGGTGGAACTTCATCACCAACGACCACTCGATGTAGTTGGTCGAGGTGAGGGTCGGGAACGTGGTGCCGGCTGTCGGCACGAACGGCGCGCGCTCCGTGGCCGCCGCCTGGTGGACCACCACCTGCCGCTCCCGCCTCACACGACTTTGCCTGCGGCTGCGCTCCCGTGGTGGAGTCGCCGAGCGCGCCAGCCCGCCCCTGCCTGCGTTGAGGGACGCGGCTGCCGCGTCCGGCTGTTCTCCGTGATCGGACATGGTCGCCGGGATCGCTAAATGATGCTCTGAATACCACTTGTTAGGAATCAAGACTCTTGCAACTCACGATCACAGAGGAGACACGGTTTTTTGCGTCGCGTGCAAACTCTGCGACTTTTCCCGTTTTCTTTCTCAGCTACTTATTCGTTACAAGGAAAGAGATGCCGGTGGAGATCCTAACTACGCGCCACGATCCGCAGATCTCGCGCCATTCCACGAGGGCTGATCGTGCCTCCTAGTCCACCTGCTAAACTACCGGGCCGTTCGACGTGACCACGTCCGCCCTCAAGCCCATGCAAAACTACGTGCATGGCACGCACATATCGCGGCTCATGCGATTATTTTCAGAAGAAAAAGAAACTAAGCTAAGCACAACGACTAGATTAGCTAACAATCTCCTCCACCGCACCCCAGGCTAGAAGGTGGGTACCGCCGTCACGAGCATGACCCCCTCCTCGCTGGTAGGCTCAGCAACGGCTCCGTCGCCATCTCGAACCCACCGCCACCATCGCCGCCGCCGCTGCCGCGGCCCGCGGCCACCACCACGTCCGAGAGGAGCGTCACGCCAGCTCGCAACGGGTCTTCCTCATCTCCATCTCCAAGCCACGCGAGCGCCGGCAGTGGCATAGAGCTGGCGGAGAAGGTGCCGGTGGCGGGATCTGCTGCACGGGAGACGGGGGCGCGATGCGGCCTTGCCATACTCTTCGGCATCAGTGAAATCTGGTAGGAGCACGTTTTTACTCTACTTTTGTGGCAATTTCTTACTTCCCCTTGTCGCTGGGTCTCTCTACGTCTCTGATAAGAGATGATTGACACTTTGTTTTATCATAACAGTTCTGCAATCTAGGAGCAAGGCCAACTTCAGGAGTTGGTTGAAGCTGCACTAAATTTAGCCACAAAGTAACATCAGAATAATTGTCGTGGGCAACCTCTTACCGGAAGAAAATTACAGTTTGGATGAGGATCTGTAGTCCATAGGATGATCAGATCCTGGTGGATTGAGAAGGTAAACAAATCTTTATTTCTATTTTGCATCCAGGATTGAGAAAGTAAATGATTTTACAGATGCTAATTTATTTGTGTAAGCTAATTGTGCCTGCTGAAGATAACTAGTATCAGGTCTTTGATTCTTTTGTAGACCAGGTTATAACATCCATGACTACATTCGGTTTGGATCCCAAGAGGAGCACAGTTTTAGAGGAGTGTTTCTTTATTGGAAGAAGTTTTGAATTCTTTTCCCTGTTAGTATCTCTGTATGATTACCAACTCAATGATCAAATCAAGAACCTGCCCCGCCTAATCGCCCAAGAAAAAGAACAAGAAACAGATAGGAGAAGCTCCCACCTCTGTTCTTCAGTTAAATTCTATTTAGACGAGGAACCATTTTACTTGCTGCTCATGAAAATTAAGTTAGTACTACTACAAGGCAACGTACCAACGTTGAGTGTATCTGTTGATAGTTAAGTTCAGTTCAAATGAGGAACTTCTAGTGCCACCTTTGTTCTTCAGTTAAATTCAGTTTAAAATGAGGAACATGTAGTGCCGCATCTGTTCTTCAGTTCAATTCAGTTGAGACGAGGAACCATTTTTACTTGCTTATGAAAATTAAGTTAGTACTACTACGAGACCGCGTACGAATTTTGAGTGTATCGTCTCTACTGCAACTCCTCGATAATCATCTCTTCTATATCTATATCTATACCTACTATTAAAGGGAGGTGATATTTTTGGTTTGGTCCCGCTTCGTTTGGTCCCGCTTTAATTAATTTCACGTACGCTATTTGGTTTCGTTTCTTGCCGCCCATTTTGGCCCAACGGAGAAAGCCCATCTGGCGGCGCACTGAGGCCCAGGTCCGGAGAGCTGGCAAAATATAAAATTGCCGATGGGAGGGTTCGATCTCATAACCTGCAAACCGGTCACGCACAGTTTGTCCAATTGACCTAGCTAGAGATGTGAGAGGTTTTTTCTTCCGTTGCAACACACGAACCTTTTTGCTAGTAAATGCTAAGTTGACCTTGTTAACTGCCACGATCTGGCATCCCATCTCTTCAATCCACATTTTTTTGTCTCAGTTAGTCTCAGAAGTTATGCATTGAAATAGAAAGTTCCAAATTGGTTTCTGTAATAGTTAATATTATATTTTGCAGAAGTTAAAAACCTGAAAAAGTGTGCTAAATACCGACAGTTACCTAAGAATTTGGAGCAGTTAAACCCTGAATTTGCAGCAGTTAAAACTTGAAGCTATTTTTCCTTTTCCTGTGAAGGATCACAAGTTCACAACTACACAGAATACAACAAACCTTTTCTCATATCGTGTGAAAAACTACTTCATTCTTCTTTATGTGTTTTCTGATGCATGTTTGGTAGTGGGAGTGGGATGTGGAGAGGGAGAGAGAGCAAATTCTAAATGGAATGGTAGGGAACATGATATTTGCATATCTGAGAAAGAAGATATAGGACCAAGAAAATTAGGTTTCTCCATCCTGTTAAGTTGCCTTGCTTGTTTAGTATTTGCTGAAACACCTATGGGCCAATGCATTTGTGCGGCCAGCCTGCCGATGTCCAGAATCTATGCTTAAGTTTTAAAAAAAATATTACTTTCTTGCTCACGGTTCTTGTGGTGATTTGTGCTGAAAAATCTATAACCTGATGCATTAATGCGATCAGCCCGCATGTGTGCTTAATCTTTGTTTAGATTTGTCAAAAAATGATTTTCTGCTTTTTGTTCTCATGGTGGTTTAATCCCATAGATAAACCCTGTGCGTGTCTATGATTGTTGTGTCGGGTGTCTATCTATGTGGTTATCCGATGCATGTCTATGTAGTTATCTGTATGAGTGGGTTTAAGCAGAGTTTTACAAGGTCTAGCCTTTATTCTATGGGCACCACTACCTATGGTAATCTCTGTCTGATGCCTTCGGTTTTCTCATATGTGCAATAATAAAATTTGCTCGCTTTGTTTTTAGGACAATTTTGGAGGAGCTGGTCATGACTTAGAAACAAAACTCCCCTGAGAAGGCATCGCTAGGTACAGACCAAGAGAGCATTGTTTGGCGAGGCGCGTAACAACAACCAGGCCAATGACCAGTAGAACTGCGGATCAATAGCTGCAGTGACATAAGACTTTAGAAGTAACTGAAGAATCTTGCTTCCCCTTTTTGTTATAATGGAGTTAGAGCATCTCCAACAGCCGCACTATGCGTCGCGCGCAAAAAACTACTTTGCCACGCGCCCTTCGTCTGGTTTTACGCGGCCGGCAGCACTGGCTCCAACAGCCGCGCTAAAATACAGCGCGCGCGCCGCTCCAGCAGCGCGCAAAAAATGCAACGCGCGCGACTCGCCGGAGCATTGCATATGTTGCATTTTGGACACAAAATGGATATGAAACCTTCAAAATGCAATGAACATGACATATAAATTTCACACAAACAAGTCGATGAATAAAAGTTCATGCCCACAAGTTCAAAATCATGCCCACAAGTTCATCCAACCAAGTTCAAAATGCAAACCAAGTTCATCACACAAACGAAAGACACACCAAGCCTCGCCCTCGTCTTCGTCCTCATCTTCGAAAGACGATTCTTCCTCCCCCGAAGATGATTCTTCCTCCTCCTCATCACGCACCGCATCACGTGAAGCTTCGACGGTATTGGCAAGATCTTCAACGACATCTTTACACTAGTAGAAAAAGGGTCAAATGTGAGGCACATTAGTCCCGGTTTGCATTTGAGGCGGCACTAATGTGTCCAATAGTGCCGGTTCAAACGGCTAGGCGGGAGGAGATCTTTAGTACTGGTTCATTGCGAACCTTTAGTACCGGTTCATGCCACGAACCTGTACTAAAGAGGCTGGGGCCCGGCCAGCACCTTTAGTACCACGAACAGGTACTAAAGAGGCTGGGGCCCGACCAGCACCTTTAGTACCGGTTTGTGGCATGAACCAGTAGTAAAGAGGTTGTGGCAGGCTGTTTTTAGCCCCACCTTGCTCCCCTAGCAAGATTTTTACCACCTTAAATATGTTACTTCTCAAACTATCACAAGCACTTGGTCTTCATTGAACTCTATGTGTAGAATTTGTGGTCGCAATATGAGTCTTCACCGGTTTCTAAACCGTTGAAGACTTATATTGATAATTCAGATTGTACACAAAAAGATCATTGATAATCAATGTATTTTTGATGTATATTTTTACATGTTTACGCCCTCACTCTCTCCACTCACTCGGTCTCCCCCTCAATCCCCCGCGCCGGTCCTCCCCCTCCGGCCGCCCCTCACTCTCTCCACTCACTTCAAAACTGGATGCACTTTGTGTACAAACTGGACAATCTCTTTCGGAGTATCAGGGTTTCGGACGAGAACTCATTTGTTACACGGGCACTTTATTTTTTTAAACTTATTTGCACTCCAAACTTTTTTTGCGTTCAGTATGCAGCATTCAAAGCAACGTCATCAATTTCCAACACGTTCTAACATCATTTGCTGTTTTTCAGTCATTTACCGATTTGTTTAGAGAGCTAAATGACCGTGAAATTGAAAATCACTACAAAATGAACTCTGAAAATGTTGAAACTTGGCATGGTATCATCATTTCACCCGCATAGCATGTGCGAAAGAGTAGAGAGGGTCACGGCAAAAACTGGACGCACTTCGTGTACAAACTGGACAATCTCTTTCGGAGTATCAGAGTTTCGGACGAGAACTCATCTGTTACACGGGCACTTTGATGTTTTTTAAATTTATTTGAACTCCAGACTTTTTTTGCGTTCAGTATGAAGCATTCAAAGCGACATCATGAATTTTCAACACGTTCTATCATCATGTGCTATTTTCAGTCATTTACCGATTTGTTTAGAGAGCTAAATGACCGTGAAATTGAAAATTACTACAAAATGAACTCTGAA